>NC_092863.1:89932650-90065683 GCF_032062135.1 Pyxicephalus adspersus
GACCCTTGTTCGGACATATTTCTGTAACTTACAGGTCTAAAATGTAAAAAAAAAAAATTTCATGAAAAACAGTGTAACGCTTTTGGTACAGAAATCTAGACATCAGTGAAACGCCCAGGAGGTTATTAATAATAATAATAAAATTCAGTACCTATGGCTAGAAAGTCACTCCAACAATGAGCTGTTAACTACTTTAGCAGCAAAGATATCAGGAGCTGCACTTTTTGCACCCAGCCCTTGTTAAAGCACCAAAATGTGAATGCCAGTTCTGCTGACCCCTCCACTCGGCCCTTGCGGAGAGATACCTAGAATAACGATTTTAGAAAATTCAAGGTAAAGGGTTTTGCAGCAAAGGTGTAATTGCATGGTCTGTAAAAGGCTAAACAAAGAATATAGTGAGTTTTACAGAAACCTGCACGGTGGCGTCCCACCAAAACATTCTCACTCCGTATTTGTTGATTGTGCTACCTCATTCTCCCAAATTGCTCTTTTTTCCTATCAGGATTCACATAAAAAGAAGACCAGCAAGGACCAGCAAGCATTCTTTTATTAAGAAAGTTAAAGAGCAATATACATATTCGACACAACCCCTTGAATGGTTTACATGGTTACCAAAGGCAGATTGTACTTAAGCAGGAGAATTTCACATCAGATCTTTCTATACACTTAAGACCAATAACATTCCACTGTTTCACCACCAGATGGCAGCAGCAGCCAACCTATTTCCAGGATGCTTTGCAAACTTTCTGCATAATTTACTTTATAATTTTCTTTTTTTTTAAGACATTTTTAAAACCAAAATTACATTACTCCCCTAGACACTACTATTTACTGACCCCAGAAACTTAATCATTGCACATTTACAAACTTTGCTCAGCATAATAATATTTTGCCACCTTGCAGTGCTGGGGTTGCAAGTTCAATTCCTGCCGGACACAGCCGGCCTGCAGAACAGAACTATGATGGGAATTGTAAGCTTCTTCTGGGATGGAAATGCCACGAATGCAATAATCTTACCTACAAAGCAATGTAGTACATGATATTGCCATTTAAATTACATCCATCAACAAAATAAATGTATTCATTGTTTCTTTAAAGTCAGTTTAAGCCAAATAGAATGATTATTGTAATGTATCCAGGTGGTAGCAATAATAAAAGTAATTTTATTTAGGGATATGTGGCAAAGGTTTAATATCCCCGTGCTGCCAGAGCCATATAGACTGCAACTCTGGGAGCTTAGTTGTGCTGGTGCTGTGTGTGGGAGGGCTTTGTAAGGATAAGTATGCACAAGTGTTATTTAATAACTCCTAAGCATTTAAATAGCTATTACAATCTAACTTTTAAAGTTGTCACCACTACAACAGCAGAAGGAAAATTCATTTATTTCAACTTTGAAACTTGTTCCTGTAAATATCTAAGACAAGGACCACACAAGGTTTGCAATCCTTCCTTAACTAATATTAAAAAAAAAATCACTGCATATACATAACACTATGAATTATATTAGGTTTGAAATACAGGATGGGTACTGATACATCAGTCTGTATTTCTTATAGTATACCTATTACCTGTGTGTGAATGATTGGGCTTAGTATACTTTCTGTGTCCTCTACATTGGGTTTTGAATGCTGAGTGACCCCATAGACACCAGAGATCTGGCACAAACACTTTTGATACCAGAAACCTCTGCCTGTGACTATCCCCCAACAATGGCCCGTGCGGCTCCATAAACACTGTCATTATACGGGTGCCACGTTTCAAGAGCCAGCTTTTGTGGTCGAGCAGGAACAAAATCTGTTTATAAAACACCGTGCTCAGGAAACTTCTCAGGGTCACACAGGACAAAACAGTACTGAGAACATTTGTAATTCCCATGATGGTTATCTGAACTGTTTACATGAAATTCAGCACCCTCACAGTGTGGAGGACAACAAAAAGCAGCTGATTTTCAAGCAGAACATCACCAAAACTTTCTCTTTCTTAGATTAGCAGAGATTGGTAAAACGCTATGTCAGGATTTTGTTAAAGTCTGTGCTCATTGGGTCTGTGCTTCCTTATTTCCTGTTCTGGTACTGCATTCCGTGTACTTTGTAGGTAATGTGTACTTTAAGTTACACATTTATGAAAACACATTTAATTTCTTTTTTAATTGAATATATAAGAACATAATTCTTCTTTTATATCTGCCAGGAATTCAGCTTTAAGACCTGCTGGATGCAGAGAGAACCCCTATCTAGAACACATTACTATATAATAAATCACAGAATATCGGTACCAATCTATCTTTAATGAACACACATTACTCTTTTAAGACCTTGACTTAATGTTCACTGAATTGCCAGTAACTCATTTATTTCCCAGGCTAGCAAATTATGGGCCTTTTTATTACCCAACATGTAGAGGAATAGACCCTCTATTGTCTGCATGTTATTATTCAGTTAGCGCGGTGGTATCCACTCTCTCCCTGCAGGCCGGTGGCCAGGCCAGAGCCGTGTGGCAAGTGCCCAAAAATTTTATGCAACATTAGTTCACTGTTCAGCTGTGAGCAGGTACATAGGCAGCTGCTATCTGCCTGTGATAGGGTGGTCATGGCATTCCTAGGGAGACCCAAAAAGCCACATTTCAACATGTCTTTAAAGAATATTCAGGGGCACCCACTCACGGTTTCTAAGCTTTAGCCAAGCAAAGTTATACGCCAGGGGTAGGCAAACTCTGAGCTTTAGGCTAGATACGGCCTAGTCAGTAGTCCGTTTCGGCCTAACGCCCCCCCCGGCCTAATCCCAGCCGACAGGGGTCGGCAACCCGCGGCTCTTAAACCTCCTTGTTATGCCTCTCTTCCCTATTTACCACAGCTGGCGTTAACACATCCGCCACTGGGGTAAGGGGACATTGCCTCTTCTCGGTATGCACTGCAGAGGAAGAGGATTTCCCTTCATGGGCGTTCCTGGTGGGGGGCAGAGCCATCAGCACGGGACTCAAGAGAGAGCCCGGCCTAGTGTGTCTTCTTGACCTCCTAAAATGGCCTAGTAGCCAAAAAAGTTTGCTGACCCCTGCTATACACAGTGGGTTGACCCAGTGCTGTATAGTAAAATGTAATATTAAAGAGCACATGTTAAATGACTTTTGCATAAATGTTTACATTCTTCCTGTCTACATAAAGTCAATACATTTTAATTTATTATGTCTTTTCTTTTTCATTAGCTCTGCTTTATGGTTGCGTTATTACTTAAGAGGAAGCCCAAAGGGTAAATATATATGTATATATATGTACTTCAACTCCCCCCATACCATACATAGGTAGGAAGAAAAGCATATATACTGGTTAAGTAAGTCAGTCAGAGAATTACCTGTCTAGACATTGGCCTTTAACTCCCATCACGTGTAATAGGACAACTCACCGCTCAATATAATTATTTTGTGTATATTGCCAAATGTAAGTGTATATATTGTTATGGCCATTTGTTTTTGTATAATATATTTGATAATAATGGACAAAAAAAACGTTATTTGTTTCTTGTTCTTTTCAACTTATATACATAAAGCAAAAGCAACACATGGGCTTTATTGCCCCCTTCTTCGAAGTTTACACTCCTCGGCTTATGCCGATTGCATGCAACAGCTCTAGAACAACCACCAAACACTAGTACAGTCACATGGGGAAACGTCCCTTGACTTGAAGATCACACAGTAAATCCTTTCCTGTGACTAGTAGTGGGGAAAAGCAGGAAAGGTAAATATGTGAAATTGAGGAGGTTAAAGTAAACATAAAAAAAAAAAAAAAAAAAAAAAAAAGGTAATTTTTATATTTTCTAATTTTACATACTTTCTTTTTAAGAATTGTGCTATTCTAGTTAGGTTGGATTCACAGCTCACCAATGCAATAGTTGTTTGTCAGGAAGTGAATTATTAATATTATTATTACACAGTATTTATATAGTGCCATCATATTACGCAGCGCTGTACTAAGTCGATAAGTCGTGTCACTAACTATCCCTCAAAGGAGCTCACAATCTAATGTCCCTACCAAGTGAATGGTTTTCAACAATTTGGCTGATTAACATTGGGCCTGATTTATTAAAGCACTTCAAGACAGAAGAAGAAAGCCCATCATGATTGAGCCTGGGTGATCCAGCAAACCTGAAATTTCTTAAAATAATTTGCTATTTTGGCAAGTGTTTTCAATCCTGAACCAGATCAATTTTTGGTTTTCTGGATCCTTAGCTGGTAAATAAGAACTATGCCGACCCATTCAAAATGAATTACATAGTAGCATTACATAGTAACTGGATTTGGTTCTTGTTTAAACTGTCATATGGTAGCCTGTAATAGGGATTCCAAAACGACTGCAGAAAAATACTTTACTCTATTTAGTCACCAAAGCTCTCTATTTCAAGCAACAACAAAAATACGGGACGACAAGCATGTACAAATGTAAATTAAAATAAAAAGTTATTTTCAGGTGTTACAATATATAAAATGTATAAATACATGTCACATGGTTCCATGAAGTCATAAAATAAACCACATCAAGTATGTTGCGATTGTCCTATCTTTGTACAGACATCTAGAATCAATCAGACACATTTTGCAACATATCAATTAAAAGAGGTTTACCTGGCACCCGAAACATCTACGCCAACCATAAGTTGTCCATTCAATGAAAGGACCTCATCTCGCAGTTTTATTTTACCACACTTAGCGGCTGGACTCTGCTTCTTCAAATCTGTTATCCATATACATCCAACATCAAGCACAGGTCCGTTCTGTACTTTCCTCTTTTTACCGCCGCGTCGTTTTTCACCATAATGCCCAAAAATGGGAATATTTCCAAAATTTAGGCCCAGAACAAGGTCATCATCTCCATCCCTGGTGAGGTACACTGTGCAGATTTCGATGTCTACTGCAACCGGGTGGCAGCTTGCCGCCACTTCTTCCAAAGAGAAGTTTAATTGAATGTATTCCTTGAGTTTCTGAATAGCAGCAAGACACAAGGTTGCTTCGGGTTCGGCACAGTCCACCTGTGGGTTGTCCTGCAGCCATTGGTGAAGAAGAGAGAGATGAAGTACAGCATTCTCCTGAGTGATGGGCATTATGAAATGCCAAGAGCAATACCATCATGTGAAATATTTGCTCTACATTGGCAGTGGCACACTTTCCTTTATAAGCAAATGATAACATCAATCCATAGGAACCAAGAAAATATACAAATTAAGGCTCAGATGATTTGACATCTTGACACATGACAGTAGTTAATAAAGCTACCAGCAGTATGTGAGGAAGTAGCCGTGAGTAATCCTTTTGTTGTGTCACAAAGTTCCAGAATCGGAGTTTCCAAAGAAGAAAACGATTATGGCATTGTCAGCATAATTCTACCTGCAAAACAATAAAAATGATTATGGCATGTGTAACTTTTAGAAACAATAAACAAGCTTAGTTGAAGCATTAATAAACCTCAAGCCAACTTCAGTTGGTAAATGCCCTAAAAAAGTCACTACACCTAAATGACGACTGAATACCAAAGAAGGTGGTTGAACATGTACGCTCATACAAACTGTCCCCAAATACAAACTGCTATGCTTACTGGGAAAAAGGGGCTGGAGAGGCGATTTGCAGATTGTTTCAGTGCTGGTGAATCAGAGAAAAGACCTTCTATAGAATTTTCCCTTTGTGCAATTACATTCTTTTTCTTCTCTCATGAAAACTACAACAGCAGGATCTCTGTACTTCATTCCCAGGTCAAAATATCTACGGTATATTAGATAATCATTAAGATGTGGCCCAACTCTCTCAAGTGCATTTCATTTAATTTTATATGATGGAGAATGCAATGGGAAACGTTAGAATAGAAGGTGGATTACAGTGTGTACACATTAAATGTTGTCTCCTTAAAAAAGGGACGCTGGCACTCCATGGTACAATATCACAAAGATTGTTCAACTGAAGTTCCAAAGCATAAACCAACAGGACATTATACACACTCTCAGATCTCCTTTCCCCAGGAAGATATGAGTTCTAAGCCTCTGATATGTCACATGCTATGGGATTCCAGTGTATCATCTATTTGATGAAGGAACCTGGAGAATATTATATAATGGCACTAGACCTTAAAAGTGGGGAAAAAATGGTGGCTCTGCCTGGCCCATTAGGAATCCTGAATTGTTGTATTATAATAGGAGCACTGGACCTGGGCCACTGGGTACTTTTGAACACCTGCTAATTGAAGACGGAAACAAATTAAGTACCTGTATTTTAATCCTGCCAGAAAAAGGACAGGAGCACTGAGGAAATAAGCAGAATTGCAGAACTAAATCTCCTTACATCTCACTTTCATGTAAAATGAGACTAAAGAAATTAAATGCTGCAATGCATATCCCCTAAGTCTTTTAACTGCGATGAGAATAGTAAAGCATAGACTGCTAAAGTTCCCCCCGAGAACACCATCCATATATTGGGTGGTAGAATTTATTCTGGAGTCCCTATAAAGTATACTGTACAATATTTGTAACAGTAAAACATCTGTTTCAGGGTCTTGGAAACAATCAATGAATCATTTTCACTGGGGCATGCACAGGGTTTTGGCCTAGAGGATGCCAAGTGGTTTGTTTACCAAAATGAACAGGCTCTATAATGACAAATTAAACTATATGAGCATTACATAGACCTCCCACTGTATAAGCTCTGCGCTGTGGAAATAAAGATGGTTTAACCAGGGGAATGAGTGGTGTATTTTGGTGAACATATTCCTGTTCTAAAGTATATAGATTTTTTTTAAATTACCCATTAAAGTGAGCACTTATTGGCTCGGTGCAATTCCTCTGCCCCTCCTATTAGATAAGAGTTCATTAAGCTGACCCACACACTTGAATAGGAGGGAAAATGAAGTAAAGCATCGCCATACATATAAAAGATATACCGTATTTGCCGGCGTACAAGACGACTTTTTAACCCCGAAAAATCTATGACAAAGTCAGGGGTCGTCTTGTACGCCGGGTACCAGTACTTACCTGCAGCGTCCGGTGTCCCCGCGAGTCCCCTCTCTGGTCTGGCATCCCTGCGAGTCCTCCTGTGCCTCCTGTCTTCCTGCTTTTCAGCTTACATGAGTCCTCCTGGGCAGGCTCGCGTTGCTTCACAGCAGGACTCGTGTAAGCTGAAAAGCAGGACGTGAGCCTGGATTGGCTCTCCAGTGGAGAGCCTGGATTGGCTCTCCAGTGGAGAGCCTGGATTGGCTCTCCAGTGGAGAGCCTGGATTGGCTCTTCACTGGAACACGCCCATTCATTAAAGGAACGTGCCCATTCATTGCTTAGAACTAGTAGTGTACAGTTCTTTCTGCCTCTCAGTTCTCTCACAATAGCGAGATCTGACAGGCAGAAGGAACAGTACAATACTGGGCATATAACACGACCCCCAAATGATTGGTTAGAGTGGGGGGTCGTCTTATACGCCCAGTCGCCTTATACACCGGAAAATACGGTAAAAAATTTTAACCACATAAAACTACTTTAACAACATCCTTTTACAGATCCTTTATGCCTGACCATTTAACACATTGTACAACATTCTGAAATAACTGATAGTTACATAGTAGGTCGGGTTGAAAAAAAAGACATAGGTCTATCAAGTTCAACATATATTAAAACATAAAAGACATAGGTGGTCCAGAGGAAGGCAAAAAACCCTGGTATACAATTTACTTAAATAAGGGGAAAAAATTCCTTCCTGATTCCATGAGGCATTGGGATGTTCCCTGGATCAACAGTCACTGTTATTTTTACTTTAAAGCCTTAATACCGTTATATTCTGTGCTTCCAAAAAAAAGCATACAGCTTTTTCTTAAAAGAATCTATAATAGTTGCTGAAACTACTTCCTGAGGGAGCTGATTCCACATTTTTACAGACCTTACAGTGAAGAATCCCTTCCTTATAAGAATCCCTTGCCCTCTTGTTCTTTGTAATGATCTCAACGTGAATAATGGGGAAGAGAGTTCTCTATATGGAACGTTTATACATTTAAATTAAATGTAAATGAAAAATCACACATCTGCTTTGAGGTTCAGAAGATCCCAATGGACGTTAGCTGGCATTCCAGCTCCTATGTCAATGTCCCAGTGGATAAGAAGCTTCTTATGTCCTATACCATATCATGAAAAATACATGTTCAACCTTTTCCAAGTACATTGTTAATATGGGGAACTTGTTTTCTGGATGGGTGTTAGAGGTAACATTAAAGTTTGTATGAGCAAAACACATCTCTCCAATACATGCACATTTCTCCATATTTTGTCTGCTTTAAAGCCTTGCAGAAAAACACCCAACAGAAAGCTGTTAACCTCATACCTTCTCGAGCTCTGTCCCTGTTGCACTAAAATCCCAATCACCATTATCAGCCCTGCCCAGCTTTGTCAACTGCAGAACATTTTCCCACATTTATGGAGATGAGTAATGGGGAATATGTTCCACAGCATCAACACCCTTCCGTCTCAGGGTAACAAAGCTGCTCCTCCATTGATAAAGTACCATAAGGGATCATTGTCGCCGCAGGACAGGAAGGATCACCAAGTAAATAGAAAAGAAGAATAGAAGAAATAAGGAGATTAAGTAATGCAGTCACTTCATCCAAGAACGGGTAAACTGCAGTATACAACATGTTTATCCCTCTGAGATTAGATACATTTTAAGATATTTAATACCTAAATAAGGACTATGCTCTGTCCCATGGGTCCTTCAAAATAATATGGGCATAGACCCAAAGTACTGCAAGGCTATCTCATCACGGGAGCCCTGGGATAGAGGAAAGGACACCGGACACCCAAATGCGAACATATAATTTTTGGTGGGCTTGGCATTCAATCCCAGACAATTTTTTCTTTTAAGATTCAAAGGCTCTGGTTAACCTAAATCTTTCATTTCCCTATTTTATACTGTGTACAAAGTTGCCGGGATACATCTCTTTTTTTGACAATCGGAAACCACAAAATGTATTACGAGAAGACTAGGATGGAGAATGAGGAAATTATGGTACACAAGCTGCCACGTGTTCCGAGTTATTGTTCTGCTTTAACCCATGCATGTGACCATAATTACAGAGTGCAGAAATGTTAATAGAAATGGGTAGAAATTAGCTAAAAAGTATTATCAATGAATAGGTTTTATCCCAAAACTGATAGTTACGGAGGGCTGGTGGAATAAAGTTGTCACTTTAGAGTAGATGTAAATTCCAATAATGCCCCATACCTAGACGTCTATGCTATGATCCATCTTTTAAATGTCTTTTCAATATCCTGACATTACATAAGAATGTTTGTTACAGCACATTAGATTACATTTCTTGTACTGTTTTGGTCCGCTGCATGTTTGGTTTTTCTCCATTATTGTGCCTTGGCAGCCCATGCAACATTTGTTACTATGTGACACAACACGCATACAGGGACAAGTGTAAAGTATGCATTTTTCTAGAACAAGTGTACACAATGCATTTGTGTAAATCTAGGTAATGTACACATGATTTGATTTGGGCTACATAATTGTTGCCTAAGAAAAATCATGGCGATCATCTCAAGAAAAAATCTAGTGCATGTACAGTGGTTCTCCAATGCCATTTAGCAATTTTCCATGGTGGATCACTGAATGACCAACTGGGAAGGACTGATCCTATAGAGAGGAACAATGTGGGGTGTCTCCAATTCATCCTCCACCCTACAGCACTCAATCATTTTACTGTAAATAGGAGCGAAAGATACTTACTCTCTGGAATGGTCATCTCGTCCTATTCAGCTTGCTCCTACTTTCTGCTCATTTAAAAGAACACTAAAAACCCATTTTTTCAAATTTCTTCTGTCTTTTGAAACCATCACTACTTCCCACCACTACATATCTCCCATAATATTGTGTGATACTTCCTCCACCTACTAGATTGTAAGCTCTTCGGGGGAGGGTCTTCTCCTCCTGTATCACTGTCTGTATCTGTCATTTGCAACCCCTATTTAATGCACAGAGCTGCGTAATATGTTGGCGCTATATAAATCCTGTTTAATAATATTATTAATCATTTTATTAGTGCCTAAGATTTTATGTTTGTACACAGCTTAAACCAGACCTACTGAAGACAACGACTAATCTCTGTACATTTGTTGCCTTAACCAACTGACATTAATAAAACTTTGCTTTTTTGCATATCCCTGTTGCTGATGTCCTGCATTCTTTTTTGCAACCACTTCTGGTTCACTTGCGATGACTGCATTGCATAATGACAACAATTAACTGTGGTTGAGTAATGTGTGTTAAAAACTTGAAGTCTCTATCAAAAGCCGATGTGACGGGGGGGCATAAGGGATTCCCGGACCATGGACCTTCATAGCAGGATCATCTGGTATTTTAATGAAAGAAATAATATTTACTGGTGGTGTTTAACAGAAGGATCTATAAAGTTTAAAGGAGCCTTTTCTCCCTGGGGACTCCTCCAAATAGTTTGCATGTTTTGAAAAACCCCTGCTAAAACGGCAGGAGGATGGGAGGACAATGGTCACATTGTGGCGTACATTGTGGCATACACAAGTGTCAAGACTATGGACTTTGTAAAGCGATGTGTAATGTCGGCACTATATAAATACACGTTAATAACAATAATACACTGGTGGTTGATGAAAAAAAAAAAATGCCCTCCTTACAGATTGCCTAAAGAGCTTTGGTGTCATGCTGCTGACTCTGCCAAGTTGTACAGGCCCCGTAATGCAAAAAGTCCCCATTAAATAGGAGGTCAATCAGCCAAAGCTCGAAGAATCACAATCAACTTCTGGAGGATTACTAGTTGAGAATGTATGGTCTATAGTCTTTATTGGCCATCTTCAGTTAGGGTCCCTCCAGAATTACCTAAGGGTTCCTAAAGCTGTGGTTGTTTGATCTCCTTTAGTGTTCTCCCTAGAAATTGTTTTTAGGCAGGTGGGAAAAAGCGGGTGTTCAAAAAGTGGGCACTGGTGTTCCCAGTTGATGTTCCCATAGGAGTCCAGTAACCCCTAAAATTCTGCCATTTTTCTACTGCTCCCTATACTTTGTTACGACTTTCTAATACTTACACCTTTAGTATGGCCCATTTTTCTATCATCTTTGTATTATGGCCTAACTATCCAGTGCCCCTGAATTGTGACCAAACCTTTCAGTAACCACCTTGAACACAGGTGGGTGGTTAATGAAAGTGCTGGGTGGTGTGCCCAGAAAGAAGAAGCTGTGGAGAACACATCTTATCCCATTGGATGGTGCCTGCATAGTCTTGGGATCAAGACCACTTGGCTCCGCCAGCTGCATGAAACCAAAAAATTAAAAGTAAACCAGTGGAGTAAATAAAACTTTAGTTGTTAGTTTACAAAAAGAACACTAAGCACAGGACCTCAAATTGAGAAACAATCAATAGTATTCAGCAGAAGAAAAAATTACACAAATAATCTTTAATGTCACTTTCTGTCAAATAATGACAGTCCAGCCTCCTTTTCGGACATCCATGCCAAAACACCAAGTGCCATTAATATCCCTTTTACATAATGTGTAATGTTCTTATCCTGGTGAGAAATATGATTATTCTCTAACACAGGACTCATTTTGTTGTCAGAGGGTTAACCTACACGGAAGAAGCTTCTAGCGCGTAAACCACTTATCTTGGCTGAAAGCATTATTATGAATAATCCAAAAGCCTTAGTTACCATCATCAGCATTACAACAAAAAGAGCTAATGACATTACCACTATGAGGCCACGGGGTTTTCGGGAATTACCGCGCTACTACATGAAATGGATATTTACGACGGGTTAGGTTTCCAAGATCTTGTCAAAGGGAACTCCATTCTGTCTGTGTCTCTCCATAAACTTCTCACTCTTTTCCATTCACTAGTAAAATGGTCCCTAGAGGGGTTTGATCAGCATCAAGAAATGTGCATACTGATTAACATTGTTAAACCCTTTCACAACCAGACATAAGTCGTGCCCAGTAGGATGATCCTAATGCAGCGGGTCTACAAAGAGCAAGAAATGTAAAAAAGAGATAACTTACGGCCTCACTAACTCCCCCTGCAGCCAGTGCTTTGCACTTTTCACCGATACTCTGAATTGGGGTGGTAGACATCATCTTTTACAATGCAGGGCAACAGGTACTGCACTGTAGGGAATGACGTCAAAGCCGGTGACTAAGTGCTATGAAGAATAGGCTGAAGAATGACCAGTTGCACAAAGGATGTGCAGTAGCAATGAGGAAATTAAGTAAATGTCCTTAGACCAGACCCATGAAATAATTTTCAGGTCCTTAGGGTACCCCTTTCATAATTATTATATCCACAGCTCACCGTATATTAGTGTGAGGGTCAGTGGAAGAATACCTCCTCCATTACTGGTCATTGTCAGGAAAGTCATCATTACAGATTGCCGAAAAGATAATTGGCGTCACCTAAATCTACCTGAGAGGCACAATTTCCTCATTGCTCAAAGAACACCGTGCAACCTCTGGAGGAACCCTATGGTTCCACAGAGCCTTGGTTGAGAAACGCCACCCTACACCTATCATTATATTTAAACTGTATTTGTATGGCTCCAACATATTTTACAACACTGTAAATGACCATTTAACCCTTACAGCGGTTGGATCGCGAGACCCACTTCAAGGCTCATGCTGCTCAAACATACAACGTATCTTTTAATACCCAGATAAATTTAAAGTTCCTGTAAATCCTTTACTTAGATGCTATTACTTTGCATTTATTATTAGAAGTAAACAGGATTTATAAAGTGCCAACATATTATGCAGCGCTGTACAATAAATAGGGGTTGCAAATGACAGACTAAAACAGACAGTGATACAGGAGGAGAGGACCCTGCCCCGAAGAGCTTACAATCTAGTAGGTGGGGGAGTTGCATAGTTCTAACGGACAGGAGACACCAGAGTGATGCCTTTTATCAGAGATGTCTTGTCCAAACAGAAGGATTGGCGCAGGTCATTGACAGAATTTTTTTGGTTATTAAACCAGTTCTTTTTCTGTTTCAATACAAACCAGCTTTATGCGCTCATGTATGGATATTAGACGGGTAGCTTGTATGGAATAATAGAAAATGTAGTGATGTCAAATGCCTTCCCAAAAGAGACGTTGGCATTTACAAATCTCCAACAGCAGGTGAAGTGTCTGGCTGAGCCATCACAGAAGTTGTTACTCCAATAGCCCAAGCTTTCTCACTTTCTATTACAAATTAGGGCAGCAGTTTTACATAGGAGGGGTTAAGATAGATATGTGAACTTTTTACTAGAGTTCAGTTTAAATGTATTGCAAAAAGTACCAAAATTGTGATGTCCATCTCCTATCACCTTATGTGCAGCAGACTGGAGGTGGTCAGGACATCAGACAATCAGACTTGACCACATAGCATAACGCTGCCATATAACAATAAAAAGGTTCTATAGAAAGAAAAAACCTTATCATTGTGTTGCTGCTCTGTTCAATCACCGGCGTACAAAGGACCTAACATCAGGTTGTATTACTGTGTAGTGTTTCTCAACCTTTTTAATATGGGGGAACCCTAGGAATAAAAATTAGATCTTCAGGGAACCTCTGCTAGAATTACTATTTCCTCTGCCCACAGCATATTAGTGTGGTGATCAGTAGGAGGAATTCCTCCTACATTGCTGGCCAGTTAGAAGAATGTCCCCCTTAAAGATCATTGTTGCCGGTTAAACTTAAGCTACATACACAAGTTCAATTTTTCTCGCCCGATAATCGTCTCAGGGCAGATATCGGGCGAGAATCTGGCGTGTGTACAGCCGGCGTCGTTCATCGTCCATAGATCCTTCCTGGCGGATCCATGGACGATAAACGACAAGCGATCCTAATGCAAGGGAAGGGGGAGAGCGCGCAGCAGGGTGCCACCCAGTCGCTCTCCCCCTCCCCTCTCCATAGAGCACAATGGTGCTGTATGTACAGCACTCATTCATGCATCATGCGGTTCTTATCGTTGGAAAGGATCGTGATAGATATTTTCCAACTACAAGAATTGCACGTGTGTATGCGACTTTACCTGAGAGGCACAAATTGTTCAACAAACCCCTAGCAACCTCTGGAGGAACCCTGGTCGAGAAAAACTGCTGTAGTTAGTAGGGAATCTTGCAGGGGTTTCCTGATTTACAAAACAGAATTAAATACTTTACCTATGTTCATAAATATGTTTATTTGTAATATTTAGCTATTTTGCGCCCCCATATTAGTTTTAGTGCAGTAATGCATATCCTTTAGAAGCTATAGCAATTTTTTTAAATAAGCATCAGGCTCTCTTTTAGCCATGTGTGTTTATTCTTGGCAGTGAACCATCAACCCAAAATTGAAACTTTTTAGTCTTTTCACCATTTAGGAATCCATAGAAAAAAACATTTTGCAATGACGTCACCCGTGGTGTAAATGGTAAACACTGCTAAATGGCTTCGTTACAAATCTCTGCAGCGGAGGGGTTCACACAGCGTACACAGCGTGTAATCAACATAATAACACCCTGGATGTAGGAAATGACAAGGCTTGGACGTTTGTCCTACAAACTGCTTATTTCATTGCAATTGTAGCCGTCTGGCTCCGAAACCAACTTCAAATGATGCGGCTGCAGATTTATATGTATAGAGGAATATTTGAACCAACAGCAGTCTAAATCATCTCTGAAGTCTCCATGAATTATACTGTATGTCTTCTGGATGTTGAACAACAACAAAGCTACTATAAAAAAAAAAAAAAAAAAAAAACACCTAACAATGTTTTTATTTTTAACGGAAACTGAACCGGGGTCACTGGGACTGGAAGCTACAGTTATAAAAAAAAAATGTAGCTCTCTAAAAGGATTTTGCAGTGGTTTCCCTCTAGGAAAGATTTTCTCTATGTTCCTTTCCCTACAAAAGCTGGTCCGAACCACCAGATATCCCCATTGCTAGAATGCAATAAAGGGGTTTACCCTTCTCTGCTTTCTCCAAATCTTTAAGAAAAACAATATTAAAAAAAAAAAATATTTTCCCTTTCTTGTTCAAAGCTCTGGTTACTGGATTGAGACTTAGTCCAGCTATCCTATGATATACTGAGCCCTTTTGGATACCTGACCCCCAACATGCTTCCTGTCTTTCCATCTGCCCCGACCTTGGACTGTCCAGACCTTGACCCACGCTTCTTGCCAGCCCTGACCTCAGTTCACTTCACCCTTGTCTCTCGCCAGCATCCTAACCCGTAATTGATCTTTGGCTGTCCCTGCACACTCTGCCTGAAGGGGACAGCCTGGAAACCATGACCTGGTGTTCTCACAGCAAATGAGTCTGGTGACCACCATGGTTATCAGCCCATTACCCATCGTGGGGTGTTCTAGTGAAGACAGGGAGACAAGCCCCAGGTAATCAATCCAACATCACCTGCTGAGGGCGCAGCCCTAATCATTACAGTAGGTGAAGACCATATTGCAGAGCACCACAACATACATTATCTGCAATATGGTGACAAGAAAAAAAAATAAGGTCAAATTTTTGTGCTGTTGTCGGTGTTCCAATGCAGTACATGTTACTCAATATTATGTTCAGTAATGCATCAAAAGGCACAAAGTTACATAAATTGGTGAAATAAAAATGTCAATCAAGCCCAACTAAAAGACTAAAATAACTAAAAAGAACTTGGTCCCCAGAACCGTAACTACACATTTAGTCCAGAGAATTTCCTTTCTGAAACTAAAAGGCAAATGTATAACCATTACACAAACTACAATGTGATTTCTTAAATAATATATAAAGCCAGTTAGATGTTGGGCATTTGGAAAACACTCCAGCAGTCCACAAACACATACATAATATTAAAAAAAAATGGAAAAAACAGCTTCTCCTGGCCAAGACTAACAAACACTTAAAGGTTCTCGACCTATATCTATAACATTCTCTTTATCGTTTGGCTCTTGGGGGCCAGGAATCCCCAGATCTATCTGCTGTGGCCACTGTAAAGCCAAAAAATGTCTTGGTTTCGAATTAACTACCTATAAAACAGAAAAGCCAATAAAAAAGGGTGTCCTTTAAGAAAATTACCCATTCATCACCGTTTATGGGGGCAGAGATAAAAAAAAACACTAAAGGACCCTGTGAAGAACACCAAACCTGTCCAACACGTGCAAGGAGCTGGGATATGATGCAGCCTACAGATGACTACCCAAAAAAAGAAGGAAAAAAAAAAAAACGTTTTAATTATTATAAACATAAGCTATTCTGAACGATAAAATCTGAACTATTTATAAACTTATAATATAGTTTTTTTTTTTTGGAGTATCATACATATAGCTTTTTCATATACAAAGTATTTATATATGGGGCATACAATTAGTTAGGGAAGCCTAATAAGGTGCTTTTACTGGATTCCAATGATATTCAATTAGCCCTAATTATGTACAGCGCTGTGTAATATGTTGGCGCTATATAAATCCTGTTTATTAAAAATAATAATAATCTAGTTATTAAGGCCCCTGGAATAACCCTGAGAAGTGTCTTGGAAATGACTGTTCAGGCCTTTGGATATCACTGTGCTACTAAACCGCACAATCCACAAATGAACACAGACGTTTCTGGGTACAAGCCAACTTGCCAGTAAAGATTAATTAAAAGCATGGTGATGCTTGTCAGCAAAAAAAAAAAATAAAAAAAAACATCACAGCACAAGTGACAAGCAACGGAAAAGAATCTTGTTCTCTCTTATTTAATCTGGATGATAAATAACTGCTGGAGCTCAACAAATGGACAATTTTTAATATTTAAATAATAGATCAATAAAATCTTCTAAAATTGTACACTGACTATATATTATCTAAAACGTGGAAACAGCAGACTGCTATGTCAACAACAAGGGTAGCTCAAAGTTTCCTATTTTTATTCTCCCCCAATGCTTACTAAACCCAAATAAAACCCAGAATTGAGGGTTGAGATTGAAAATGGCTGTAGCAGCTCTTTATAACACCAGATTATTGAATTAACCTTTTTTTAAAGCACCAACATAATATGCAGTCCTGAAATTATATATACAAATAAAACCTCATACAATGTATATAACGAAAATACATTACAGCAAGTATAAAATATATAATAACACATTATTCCAAGGCCCCAAAAAGCATATACCTAATATCCGGCCAAGGCGTTACTCTTGAATTTCCAAAGCTATTGGTATTTTTGGTCCCCCGCCACACCACCTCAGATTCAGAACCAATAACTAGATATATGCCCTTTCCATTCATTGGATTTCAGCTCTTTCAAACATGGAAGCTCAGTATCATATGTGCACACTACCGAGGACAGGCTACCCAAGAACAACCACTTTTCCAGATTGATATTGAACCATCATGCATTCTGATATTTTCATTGTTTCATCATTCATCATTTGCATAAATCTGCCCAAGGGCCTGCCAACTGCTTGGAGTAGAGGCAGGGTGCTGGGATTTTTACAGGAACTTATTCTGTTGGCTATCACGCCAGCCATGATCGGCCACCTTCCAATCCCTGTTCTTGCTAAACCTATGGCTAGACCTAGGGGTTGCATGAAGTAGCACAGACCCAGTGAAGCAGTGATTCTTGACCTTTTTTTACATGGAAAAACCCTTGAAATAATTTTTGGGTCTTTGGGTAACCCCTACTATAATTACAATATTCACGGCACACAGTGTATCTCCTACATCGCTGGCCAGGGGGAAGAATGTCACCCTTACAGATAGCCAAAATATTAGTGTCAATTAAACTGACCTGAGAGTCACAAACTGCTCATTGCTCAAGGAAGCCTGAAGAACTTCTGGAAGAACCCTTGTTGAGACAATGCATTAAAGGCATAAAATTCATCACAGTTAACCCTAGTTAACCCTAGCTAGCCCCAGTGCCAAGCACACAGACACACATTACATGCTTTAGTGTGGGCAGATGAGTATATTAAATATGTAATGAAAACAAAAAAAAAGTTTTATTAAAACGTAATTGGCATGTTAATGAAAAAGGACAGAAGAAACCAAGGAAGGAGACATTTAAGCTTCAGTGTTTTCCCCAGCCCCTTTTAGCCGGGTAAACTACCCGACACTTTTTAACAACCACCTAGCTGTTTTTGGGTGGTTACTGAAACATTGGATCCCAATACAGAGGCTGCCACCCACCTACAGCTTCTTTCCACCCAGCTTAAAAACAATTTGGGGGAGAATACCAAGCTTTAACCCCTTTCAGGTTGTTCGCAGATAGCAGATGGACAAAACAAGGCTGAATTTCTGCAAAAGATACACAGCCAAAAATTAAACCCGTCAGGGGTTCAGGTTTTGGGCTAGAGATACACTTTAACAACATATATGCATATAAAACAAATTCTTTCCATTCACCATTTCATACTGTACATAGGTTCCACAAGCCACTCTCATGCCATTTATTGTGTTTGTTGTATGATGCATTTAATTGGACCTTACACATCGTTAAAGAATTCAGTCCACCCCAAAGAAAGTAAATACAAGCCACATGTTACAGCCACAATGAATCTGGCTTCATTCCAATGATATTAATGAATGAAGTTCCTCCTAGGTCAGAGGAGATTGGACATATTTAAATGGCAGTGATTTGGGGACACGATTTCATCATTCACGGTTTCTCATTAAGATTCTGGAAGAGGTCCAACAATGAAGTATTGGAAATCATAGACTGAAGAATACAGCAAAATGCTGACAAAATGACTTGTGAGATTAGAGTCTTACTAAAGTTATAGCAGCTTCTATTGTTCTGCAAAATACATATCAGAGCGGGTGCCATCGAGCTGAAGAGTGCAACCAAAATGTCAAGATGGTATTGGAGGTCCAAGAAACTTTTAGTTACACTCTATTTAGAAACAAATCATTTCTAGGTCAAATACATGCTGCTTTTTAGGAAACTAGTAACTTTGCTTAGTATAGTTCAGAATTGCTCTGAAAAAAAAAGCAATAAAAATGAAAACACACCTTTAAAATAAAGTAACATAGCCCATCTTCTTTACCACTACTTAAGGTAATGGTGTACAGGGTGCCAAATCTTCTTTTTTTCTTTTGCATTTTTCCCAGATTTTTTTTTTTTTCAGCCAGGTACTTAACATACAACAATATTTAGTGTTCCTAGCTGTTTGAGCCATGGCTATCCAGTAATTTTTAAAATTGTGGCCACTTTCTACTGCCCACCAATATATTGTTCCAACTTTGTAATGCCCACTACCTTCATTTACATCATTTTTCCATCGTATTTCTATTATGCCCCAACTGTGGAGTGCCCTTATATTGTGACCCAGTTTCCTATTATCATATAGAGTAATCTAGTGTAATAATTTTACCTAAGCAGTTGCCTGATGAGAGATGCGTGGCAACTAAAAAATGCAATATCCTCTACCAACAACTAGGTAACCCTTCGGCCTGCCCGACTAGATGGATATTACTAGTACTAAAGTACTAGTTGAGTAGGTTGCCTTTGAATTATACAATATACGTATACACAGAGATTGTACAGTTTGATCTTTTTAATCCATTTGAACTTTTAACCCAAGGTTATCCATAAATCTTACTGATTGTTTCCCAGTAATCAATGGGATTCTGAGTTGTCAATAACAGATGGAAATAAGGAGAAGCAAACTGGCAATTGTCTTCAAAGAGGAAACTATTATATACAGATCTCCTGCCCTGCCAGGCACAGCTGTGCAAACCTCAGAAATGGGTAAAACCTGGGTAAAATCCTTCCGTAAAGCCGGAGAAAAAAATAAACAACAACAAAATCACACAAAAGACAAAAAAGTTTGCCATTTTCGTCATCATGATTCTACGTGCAGAGTAAACCACTTGTGTGTGAATACCAATCTCTTGGCCAATTCGGAGGAAAACTGTCTAGTCTTCAACCTTTCTGACATCACCGCTCAAGGAGATTTAATAGTCAATTAGGTTAATTGCTTGCAGAAGTGATATCACAAAGGAAGCATTTTGAATACATTAGTAAATTGCTCTCAGTCCATTGCTGCATTCTTTGCTGGTAAAATTCAGTAAGTAACCATTACAAAGTCACTACAGTCATAGCAAATATTACAACGTCAATTAGTGTGTTCATTCACGGATTTTCCTGTTCTAACTGTGGTCCATTTCCATTGTATTACTTTAAAAAAAAATAATATTCTGCAGTCACATTTAGACCAGCATGAAATTTAACTTTTGAGACAGTTTGGTGACCCATCAGTGTCTGCCCACTCTGCCAGGGTTTTATACTTATCAAGTCACTTTTTTGTGGTCACCCAGCTAAAGTAAACCAAGCCTGTTGAAGATCCAATGGTGGCTGGTGTTGGTGATTAGGCCAAGGGAGGTGATTATATCATTGCACTGCCCCATTTCACCCCACTTGACAGTGTGGCACCAACAGTCCCAACCCATTATTAGCGAGTGCTTCTGCAGTGCAATGAGGTAGAAGGGAGTTGGGCTAGGCAAGTATACCTACCCAGGGGCTAAGCCCAGACGATATCATCTAACACTATCCTAAGACTAATAAATGTATATGTATATAATGTGTAGGTTGCAGTCCACAACTAAGGCTACATACACATGTCAGATGACGGTCATCGGATTATCCCTTCAGGGCTAGTATCAGACGAGAATCTGACGTGTCAGCTGATGTCAGCAGCCATCGGACGTCGTTCATGGATCCCCCCTGGCCCCGAACAAGCGCAATGAAAGGGAGAGTTTAGCAAAGTGCTGCCCGTTCTCCACCCTCTCCATAGAGCAGAACCGGGCAGTATATGTACAGCGCTTGTTCATGCATCTTTCAGTCTTTTGTCGTTGGAAAGGATCTTTCACGATCAAAGTCTAACGTGTACACAACCTTATTTTTTTTTTGTTTTGTTTTAGGAAAGGCAAAAACTACCATAGTTAAATTAAGCCAATATAATTTATAGATACAAGCAAGAAAATCTGGTCACATAAATCATAGCTTCCAACTGGAGGGGCTGTCCTACTTTAAAAATAATCCTCTCTTTCCTCATCAGTTGTCCCACTTTTTTGTATAGGGAACTAACCTCTTATCCATTTCTTGAACTATTCTTATTTAAAATATATAACTAAAAAAAGTAACGCTGAAACATTTAGGTTTATTTTAAAAAAAAATGTGTGTATTAAAGTTGAAGTAAAATGCCAACTAAACAATATAAAAGAGGTTATTTATAGCAGAAAACATATATCAATATCTGCACCTCCAGAGTGAAGTCCAAATAGACTCTACAGCCTTTTGACCAGCTGCAAACTATCAAAAACATAAGGAAAAAAAAAATGGGGGGATTTCGGCAAGACCAATGGTATTTCTGTACTTTACCCCAACACAAAAAAAGGGTCAGTGAGCTGCAATATATATATATATATATATATATACACACACATATATATATATATATATATATATATATATATATATATATAAATTGTTATATTATCAACCCTGCAATTTAACTGATTAGCTTCTTGGGCTACGTTTCCCATATCAAAATCTAAGCCCTGCTGTACAGGGGGCTACAAGAAACTGGTGCAAAATAAAATTCAGATCTGCAAAAAAAAAAAAAAAAATATTACAGTACAGCATTTATTACTTTCTTTTAAGATCTCTTTAGAATTCAGCTTGTTCAGCTCTAAAATTACAGTCTCTAGATTCCAAAATATAATTATGGGTCAGCTGCCAAATGAACAAAAAGGTGAGCCGGTTTAATTGAGCTCCATTGAAACTCAACTTCTGTTATTTATCATCAAACACAGTCTGGCCACAGCTGCCGTGGCTTTTTCATCACTCCGTGAAATGTGATCGATGGCAAGGCGGAATTAGCGATTAGCAGACCCTCACAAGTGATGACACTTCAAAGAGGCTTCAGAGAACGGCTCTGGCCTACAAGATGACAGAGCGGCACGGAGCCCTCCTTATCAGAAAGTGCCGGCCGAACTTCAGCTGGAACTGTGGAATTTCACAGGAATGAGAACATTGCCCTCGAGCTTCAAACAGGATTCATTTTTATCAAGAAAACTGGCTGTATATATACAAATATGCTGTTTATTAGAGATAAATATAGATGTAAACACAAGGCTTCCCTCTGAGAAATGCCTTAAGGTTCTGTGTCTGTTTAGAGTTAGATGGAGGATTTTGTCTGCAGTCCTGTCCAGTATCTGATGCTGGGGCGACACACACACTCCACGTCCTATTGTTAACAATTATACGGTAATCAAGGGAAACATTTCCTTAGAAAGCCTTCATTTCCACTTATTTCCCTTCATTTGTTTCCCAAACATTCCACATAGGAACAATCACGAGCCCTGCGGCAGAAAAGCCCGCTTAACCCTTTGAACAAGGCCATATCACATTTCTGCACATCAAAGGTCTCTCTGTACTTGTTGTAAATCTAACTTTTTAGGTTTCCAAGATTTAGATTTTACAGATGATTAAATTACGGTAAGGGCGACCATATAAGAGGTGATCTTCCGGTTCGATCCATTCTTTATTTCTGAATTTGATTGATGGGTGAGGTTAAAATTCTCCTTCACATTTGTTATCTACCTCTAATATAATTCAACATTTCCCTCCTCATGGGAATTGCAGTGTCTAAAAGAACAAAGCTGAATGCACAAAGATTAGGCTATCCACAGGACTCACTCCTTTTCTTTGTCCCTGTCTGTTCCTCTGTAGATTCTTTCTAATATTATAAATACATTAGTGCATTTCATTTAACATATTTAGTATAACCTCATGTTCTTTTTTTCCTTCCACACGATTCCTATGATTTTGCCATATATGCGCAGTTATACTGGATTTGGAATTGTTATGAACTGCATTCTGTATTACGCATGTGTTGACATTTTTTATTTGGTTAATCGGTTACGTTATTGTAAAGTCGATCGTTTTGTCTATTTTCATTAAAAAAAATATAAATACAAAATATTAAAAAAAAATACAAGCATGTGATGGGTTTTTGAGACCTTTTGATCGATTT
The DNA here is from genome assembly GCF_032062135.1 of Pyxicephalus adspersus. Taxonomy (NCBI): domain Eukaryota; kingdom Metazoa; phylum Chordata; class Amphibia; order Anura; family Pyxicephalidae; genus Pyxicephalus; species Pyxicephalus adspersus. The sequence continues at coordinate 89,955,657 of NC_092863.1, forward strand.
CTGTTAATCCAATTTTAAGGCATGCATATACAGTGTTCTCCCTAGGCACTTTTAGCCGGACACACCAACGGGCATTTATCAGTAACCACCTGGCTGTTTTTGGGTGGTTACTGAAGAGTTGGGTCACAGTACAAGGGCTGCCACCCACCTACAACTTCTCCCCATCCAGCTTTAAAAAAATTTCTGGGTTCAACACTGATATTTTTAAAATGTGAGAATGGTTGAATGAAAGAATAGTGAAAGATTTTCATCTGCTACAAGGAATTATTACTGAATAACAAACATAACACAAAAACGATTGTGGCGTATGGTAACATTAACAATTTGGCTGTACAGTATGTTTTTGTAAAAAAAAAAAAAAAAAACAAAAAGCACGTGTTTTTTCTCAAAGATATCAGATTATTCTGAAAGTTAAAGGGCTACCACATATAAAATTGATATTGAAGTATTAAAGAGGAACTAAACCCCGATATCCTCACCTGTCCCTGTTCCATAGCAGAGCGCCTCCATCTTCTTCTATCTTGCGATCTTTGGCCATCTGGATTGGCCATGTTGGGGTGACGTACTCCCACGAGCATGTGGGAGTTCATTTAGTCCTAACAAGTGCAGGGGAAGCCGGGATTTTCAGCTATCCAGGCAACCAACACTGGTTGCACTTGCGCAGTGCAGCAATTGTGACAGTTCTCGAGGAGTCATCAGGCAACTAAGAATAATTATTGCAGAAGGAACATAACTTGTCCTTTTCTGTAATATTGTCTTGCCTAATCAAACATTTTTTAAATGTGTAGTTTATTATATACTGTATCTCTAAAAAAAAAAAAAAAAAAAAAATGGAGTCACCTTATAAAAAATATAGAGTATCATTGAAACATTCTATGGTGGAGAAACTATTACTGCCAATGAAACACAAGGCCTGATTGATGAAATTTATGATCATGCAAGAACCTGTGTGGTCCAGCCACCCAGGAATGGATCTGGCCAGGATTAAAAACATTTTCCAACTGGTAGCAAATCATTTTTTAGAAAATCCCTTGCAGGTTAGCTGGATCACCCATGTTCTCCCATGATAGTCTATTTTCTCCAGTCTTGGAAAGCTTACACAAATCAGGCCCAGAGACCTTGAAGATGCCACACCAGGGTTTGTTCAGTAAACATCAGGATCCACTTTTTTTATTAATATACCCCAATGAGTGAATCTTTCTGCTGAGTCCATGGCTCAGCACAAATTGTATTACCAATATATGAAACTGCCACTGCCCTTGCTATTTTTTCAATTAATAATATTATAGAACATGTAAGCCAGAACAGAGAGGCAAAAACCAAAAAGAATGTGAAAGAATCAAGAAATATGACGATATCGAATTGTTGGGAACATCCAAGACATGAACACAGAAATAGATTAAATAAACCTTGCTACCAGACCATTTAGGGCCACGTTTTGAAAATTTCTTGTTGGCTGGTGAGTTCATCGATCCCCAACAGGATATGGATATAAACCAGATGAATCCAATATAGTAGCCCCCCGTCCCCAGCGATCCCTTCCAATGTTATACCTATCTGCCCCAGAACAAGGAAGATATCACTAGATAAGTGAAAAGTTCAAAATGATACAGGCTCGGCAAGCGTTCTCTACATCCATACCATTAAACTTTCTAAGTATGAGGTGCAGTTACAGTTTAACCTTCAAGAAGTTAATATTTTGTATACAAATTTCCTTTATCCCATGATCTAAGGAACCTTTGGCATGTGGTTAGCACAGAGGATATTTTAGTTTCAGATACCTGTATTTGTGGAAGGTTTAGTTTATTATATGACATCTTGCTGGATTGTTTGCTTTTGTGGACAACGCTAACTCATTCAACCTGCAAACAGTATCTGCAGCACATCAACTGTAACTTTAAAATTAAATGGCAGCATTGGCCAGATTTCAAGTCTGAACTGGTCCAAAAAAAACATACTTTTCAAACATTTTAAGTTTATATAAATTTTAATCCTTTTTTTTTAATTTTGCCTATTGCAGCAAAAGTGTGCAATATACTACCACCAATCCCTGTCAGGGGTCTATTCAGGATCATGCTGTGAATTTTAAAATAGGGGAATAGCCCTATACAATGTAGAGAATTCTTATTTATGTCTGACAGGCAGGAAATCTGTCCAACGGCCAAGAACAGTCAGGAAGCGGATTGCAAATGATAAAACAATTCAGTGCTTAGATGGTTTTACTTGCAAAAGATTTCCGATCAGCTTTCGTCTCACGATTGTTTCTTGAAGAAGACTTTTTACCTTATTATTAACCTGTTAGGAAGGCATGGACACAGAGGTTAGGAATGCAGATTCCTCATCCGGAAGTTGTGTACAGTCACTTCTATGATTAAATCTAAGAGGTGTAAAAAAAAAAAAAAAAAAAAAAAAAAAAAAAAAAAAAAAAAAAGGTGGAGCAACCCACCTTTCATCCACTTTACTTTAAGATTTCTTTTGACTTCCTGTTTGATGACAGATGTCAAGCAGAACGGGAAGAGAAGAAAGGACACAGACAAAAATAAAAATATGACGGCAGTTCTAATCACTGAAGTTGGGCTTTAATCACAATTCCACTGGAGTAACATAAAGAACAAGGTAAAAGAAAAACACAAGTGAAGATGGAATTTTCCAAAATCGTTTAAAGAAATTATTTAAAGATCCTGCAGTTAATAAATAAAGAAGAAAACATGTTAACTTGAATAATTTCCACTTCACAAGCAACTTTGTGCTCTGGATGACTTATTATAGTTTTGTTGTTCAGCATAACTAAGGTAAAGGGTTTCCGAAACATACATATAAGTAATACAAAACTATTTTATTTTCAGTGCCTCTGAGATTTATGATCAAGCTACTCATGGTCCTCATCTGTGACCAAAACCCTAGGAACCTAAGCCTTGGAACACACAAGCAGATCCACTGCCAATTTTACATTGGACTGACCAATTGGTCTGCAAAATCAGTTGGTCAGAAGGTCCGAAACACTGCACAGACCTGCATCTTTTCTGTCCTTCTAATACTATATTGACAGTAAGTGACTGAAATCATGGTTGAATGTTTGTACACAGGACATGTGTACTTTCTAACAAAAAAAGTCAATAAAATCTATATCAAGATGTCCACAAGAGGGGCAACAACAAGACACCAAACAAAAAGACAGGCTTCGGGGAATAAGCTGGCCAAACCAGAAGTTAAGATGTTAGAAAGAAAGTGACATCCAAACATTTCCATCAAACAAAGTGTCCCCGAAACTTCCAAAGTGAAAACCAACAAACACCAATTAGACAAAGACTCACCAAATACACAGATGTGTTGCATATATTTTTTTAAGCTCATCACCAAGACAAGAGTAAAATCTCAACTAAACCCACTGATTCACCTACTACTCCAAAGAAAGTTTAATAAATGTTATCAAATTCTTAAACATTATCTATCATAAATAATAAATCCTGTATTAAAGTATTAATTATGTATTTTCTATTGTGATTATAGATCTTCTATCTCTTGAAGAAGTGGAACATGTAGATTAACAGATTGGGATGTCCCTATAGGTGAATCTAATGTATATTTGTATGATTTTATGGTATTTTACTGTCATGTGCAATTTTAACATGTAAAAATAAAGTAAAACATTTTTATATGTTTTTGTTTCTCCCCTTCAAAGTTCCCTCAACAAAGAGGTGCTGTTCACCAAGTGTTCTTTTGTAAATTCTTAAACATAAAAATGATGTACAGCACTATACCCCAAGTGCAGACCTTAAACTGTGGCTATGATGACACAGTCCTGAGCAGACGGGTAGATAGAAGGGTTTAGTCTCATCTTAACAGCAGCCTCCCCTTCCACACAGACGCTTTAAAACAATTAGATTATGGTTAAAAAATACCAATTAAACTACCCCTTATTCGCTAAAATCAGCAATCACAGGTCCCTTGGAGGTGACACTTTCCATAGTGATGACCAATTATCCAGTAATACAGTCAATGCCCATATCAACCCTCCTTGTCCTGTAGTGGTGGCTTGTGATACAGGGTGGTAGTCTGTGCCCATACCAATTATCTCCTTATGGTGATATCATCAGTTGGGGTTCTAGTAGGACATACATTTAGGTCCACAAATATTCAGACTTTTTTCTAATTTTGGTTCTGTACATTACCACAATTAATTTTAAATGAAACAACTCAGATGCAGATGACTTGAGAAAAGTTGTCTCTGTCCAAATACTTATGGACCTAACTGTAGGAGTTCATCCAAAGTAGGCCTCCCTATGCTGTAGGAAGCAAAAAAGTTTAGAATATGACCACAGATTTAGGGGATAAAAATCTGACCAAACATAAGGAGGATTTTGGCGTTCAAAGAACAGCGCAAGTAAGATTCGCACAAAATATTTTACGATTTTAAAAATTCACCTAGAAGAATTCCACAAACAATGACTAAAACCCAAAACTTTATTCTACAAATGGAATTGGAAAGTATTGATGTCCTGTGAGACAAGAAAGACAAATCACATCCATTCTGTATAACATTCAGAAGCATCAAAAGGTTTTAAATTTAGTAAACTCTTGTAGTCTTTGCCTTGGTTTCATCTGATGTAATTCAGAGTTTAAAATAGTCCCTCGTCATTATATTTAAACAGCTTGTAAACATAATTGGAGCTGGGCGGATGGGGTCAGATTTCATTAAGGACGTCTATATTTTACTTCTTTACAGTGTGTACAGTAGAAGTGTGTGGATAGGAACAGGGCAGCTTTACTTTATCAGATTTAAAACAGGAAGATGAGGCTCAGGAAAGTAAAATACAGCAAACTGCGACTGTGATTCTACCAACTCTCCAAATATGCCATCATCGTCCTAAATACAAAAGACACTCCACCGAGTGGTAATTTTCCTTTGATCAGTTCCAGGTGTGTTTTGTGTATATATAATATATATATATTATATATACACACGCACAAAATGTTGTGGTCATTAATGTCCATTTGTAATCAATAATCCCCATTCAAAAAAAAAAAAAAAAAAAAAACAGAAAAAGTAACAAGAGTGTAAATGGTCTTTAAAAGAACTGTATTACTTTTAAAAAGGTAAAAAATGGATACATGGGGGTTTGTTGTGAGTTATGTTTCGCCACGGGACAACAGCTGTGAATGTCAATGGAGAAAATGACATCAAGGTTCTCCCCTCTTCATAGAACAGAATGGGCACCATTGATCAGTCACCAAAATCTTATGCGTGTACACAGCCCAACATGCTTCACACAACATTCACCAGAAACGCATCATACTTTTTTTGTGAATCCAATAGAGCATCCTTCATTGGAACTGGAGCAAAGCAAATCTGAGGCACCCATGAAGACGCCCAGTTGCTTTCAGAAGAACTGTACTTTTGTTTTTTAACGTGGGTGTTTGTGTGCAGACTAAGCCTTAAAACTTTTACATCTTTGTATAAAATCACTGCATTCAGTTTTAGGATGTGTTGTCATCATTTTAAAAAGCAGTGTTAAAGCACTTAACACCTGAGTGTACCAGGCTGTACTGCCAGGGCTAACAATAGATACCTCTGTCAGTATATACGTATGCTTCTAAAACCATGTGGATTCAGGAGGTTAATTTGGGATTCAAGTAGTGACTCAGAGACTGTAATAAACTCCTAGGAAGAGTATTCCTCCCCCGCAGTCTCTGCATCGTCTGAACTTCATTCACATCACTTTGCACATTTACAGTGAACAATCCATTCTAATGCATATACAAAATTGTATATCATAATGGTGGCAACAAAATTCCCAGCCTAATCAAGGCCAAACTTACAATAAAAGTCAGTCTGACAAGTGGACAGTCCTCGGTGGTCGGGTTGTGGTGTGGGACCCCTATCACACAAGTGATGCCATAGCTAGCAGACCACCTACCATTGTCCATGGTGTCAAACTTTGGGTAGCTGGATCAGCGAGAGGTCTCACCTTTGCTGTTCTTTTATTAGCAAGGGAGATCTGGAAGCATTTCTGGCAAATAAGGAAAAGATTTATATATGGTGTATAAAAAAACCAAAACTTTTCTTTCATTGTATGAGCAGTTAAGAATTAAACCTCCCTCACAGGCTTTTAAAGCTCAACTTTAATTAGAAAAACTTTCCTGCAAAAATATTCAACAATAGCATATTAATTGCTTTAGAAAATCCAGTGATTTCTTAATAAAAAGTAGTGGTGAAAATTATTATTGTGCTGCATATAGCATTGGCTAAGCCATGGGAGGAACCCAGCAGATCCACCGACTACAGGCAGTCTGCAGAAAACTAGAGGAAGAGCAGACACAAGACCAGTGACCCTGCACAAGGAAAGGGGGGAACGGTGACTAGTCTTTATTACAGTCAGCTTCAGAACAAAAACAGATTTTATGGGAAGCAATACAAAAAAAAAAAAATCAGGATTCAATAATGTAAAAAGTCTTATGTATTTAGACAATATTTCCTTATCCCAGAGTTCAGCCATAAGTCTACTCAGTAACATTAATACATTACATTAATGTATTAAATTACATAGTGCTACCCTGCACACACCGAGGCCGACCCCATCCATGAAAATACTAAGCTTTGTAATTTAGACAACAAAGCCCCAAAAAAATCCACTCCGCTCAACCATGTGAAGAGAGGTCTGTGATTGGAAGGGAGCCACTCATATGAACACTGAGCAAAGATTTCTTTGGTTCTCCCATCAATGCGACCATAATAGGGCTTGGTCAATGAGTTCCTTAGATTACCAAAGCACTTTGTATCATAGCTGATTTATTTAAATAGAATACGATTTTCAGCTTTAATCATCCTTTGTTGTATCTCAGTGCTGCTGGGTTCCGGTAGACTATTGCCCCTACATCCCAGTCCATATGGATTTTAGGAATGGCAGAACGGCATTTCACTTTGGTTTTCTGGTTGTAACAAATATAAACCAAGTGTGCATAATGCGCATTAAAACGGTCACCTACAGAATTCACCAGAAATCCTTTTGATAGGGTGACAACACAGCAGAACAACTTAAACACAGGTACAAAATGTTGTCACTTGCACCTGAACCTCTATAAGGTTCTATGATCTATGACTTGTATGAACTCCAGGATTACCAGGTATTAAGTTTAGTGAAAACTTCAGATTTCGAAAGATCACACATGTTAAAGCTTACTTAATTTGTATTCGATTAGGTCTGCATACATTCTAAGCAAAGATGCAATTAAGTCTTTGACAACCAAGGAATAAATTCATTTTCTATCTGGTCTTCAGGGAATGCAGGCACCAATTCAGGATGTGCTATAAAAACACTAGCTTGTCGCTACTGAAAGAAGAAATCTGACATCACAGGAAAAGGAGCCTCATACATCCATCAGCAGCAAAAATGTACCATACGGGAAGCCCCCATGCCGACAACAAGATCACCACCACGACCCCGGACTCATTTACTAGGGTTGAACAATGAATAAACTGCTGACTGCAGACTTTATGTAGAGTTGCATTCCCTGCCTCATTCAGCTAATACGGTTTCATCGTTTGTATTAAAGCACGGGTACAGTCTAAGGAGACCATGAAATATCAATTTGGACCTGATGGACCATCTTGTTTTAAGTGAAGACATTTGTAACCCCCATAGTTCTTTTTTTAAGAGTAAGATCTCCGGGTCAGTCAATTATTGACTTCTATGTCCTCGCAAGATTTACCCATTCCATTACATGAGCTGACCATGTTCTTTGGAAAAAATGATGGCAACCCCAAAATGTTAAGAGTTGTCAAGAAAAAAAAAAGGTACGGGGTTCTTCTAATGGGGTAACCTGCCTTATGACAACTATATGAGATGGGAATTTCCTTTAAGAGATCTCCGTTTACTTTCTGTTGCATCTTTAGAACATGAAATGAAGGAAAATCTTTAGAAACATTCCTTCTGGGCTCTTAGATAGAACAACCTAACCTGAGCACTGCACCAAGGGAGGTGGTCACATGTTCTACCCATTGTTGCAAGAACCAGGTATACCAGGTTACCTAAACGGGTAAGTTTTCACCGCCTTTTTACTGCATCAAAATTAAAAAGCAGTATGTCAACTGAGCAGTACATAATCTCTGGAATTTTTTTTTTTTTTTTTTTAACCCTAGTCCCATTTTAAAGAAATGGTTTAGGTAAAATTGCCTTCAATTATTCTGCAAATCACCTTCCGGACAGTTCAGCCGCTGTGTATGTTTATGTCTATGGCTAGAGTCACGGTGGCTGACATTTCAGTCTGGGTAGTTACATGTGTTTATATTACTAATTACGCTGTTTAACATAATTTAATAAGGCATTAAAACACACAGGTTATTACAGGAGCCTGTGGGGGGTGTCCTGCCTGCAGACGATGTCACACAACCCATTACAAGAAATCATTTAGGAAAGAAATCTTGACTAACCAAAAAGGTTTCCATCGTTTCTACTGAGCTGTTCTGACCTTTAAACCTATAACTTGAACCTAATCTTTTTTTAGACTGTGAGGTATAGTAATATGCAAAGCTGCTTTTCCAATAGAGACAAAGATTTATTTGCTTGGTTCCCCCATGTTTTAGGATCATTGGAAGCCATTTGTATGTGCCAGTTTTCACTATTGGATCATCATGCTGGTTCTTGATTCAGATTTGTTCAGCTTTGACATCACCGTGATTGAAAAAAGCAATGAAAACTCCTTACCAGTAGTTTTCTGTCCTCTGTCTAGGTGCAATTAAGAAAGACTTTTGCCCTATGTTGGGGAGCAGTAGTTTATCAGAGGACATCCAATACATCCCTTTGCTGAAAAATGGAGCTCTGAATAAGGAGCTAATGTTCAACCCATAATTCACTATTTTCTATTAGTCTAATCACAAAGAAGCCTTGAATTCCTCCTTTAAAAGAATAAAAATATCTCTCTATCACAGTATAGGATCATCCAAGAAACCGCTGCCTTTGCCTGCAAGTCTTACCAGATATTAAATACGATTTGATGGATATTACAACCATGATGCTGACTGTTATCCTTGCTGGGGAGAATGCTGTACCCAAAAACATGCAATGCAACACCCTCCCTGCCTCATCCATTCTATGGAACCTTGTTTTTTTAACCTCTCCTTCTGACTTGTTAATATTTGCACTTTGGGAAGGTAGTGGAGCTCTCATATGATGAAGCAACCCATGTTTTCTACTAAGGTGGCCTAATATGGTTTGTAATGGTAAACCCAAATGCAGGGCTGTATAACATTGCCATAGGCCTTGATTAAAGTATAACTGGATTATAATCAGCCCACTTTCCTCTAATTTTGCTGCTCAGCTTTTTCAGAGAAAATTACCCTTCCAGCTCCACTTGTTACTGCCCATGGGTGACATGGCCAAGTTCATTGCAATGGGTGAGCTGTACTTCCCACTTTTGTTGCGCCATTCATTGATTTCTGCTCCGATTTAGAGAAAAGGGCAACTCAAAGGTTTATGTGTTAGGTGCAGAACTTATTATGTGATAGAGTCCCTTGAAAACTGACTTACTACCTGGTAGCCCCCTTCTTTCCCAATCACCACCTCCATCTAAAAATAAATTCTAATTCTAAATTTTGGCCCCTTACTGGTATCCTTAGAACCCGGAGATATACGAAGCTGGCAGTTGATCAAGCCAGCCAGATCAGATTTGGGTGGCTGACCATTAGGTTGGGTGTTATGCAGCAAGCAGCTCTTATTTTCATGTGACATTATAACCTTCCCTTAAGGCTTCATGGAAGCTTATCAGTAAGGAAGTGAAAAAAAGGAAGGAACATGCTCATAGAAGGAAACACTGTTATCGTATCTAAAGTATCTTTTACCCTACCACAAAAACAATTATGCAATCTTCTTCTAGGAAAAAGCCAATACAGTCCATCTAACACACATCAGCAAGTAATAGTGCAAAACATTGGTACAACTTTGTAGTCATTTACAGGCTTGTACTGACAAGGTTTACTTTTATAGAGGGGTTGATGTGTCTTAAGGCCTTTTCACACAGACTGTGGAAATCGTGCAGTTGGCTGCTCCTGGGCATATGGTAAATTATTATTGTGCACCTGGAAGTGGCAAAAACACCATAGCACCCATACTTGCTGCGGCACAAATCAGCCCACAGCAACCACACGCGGCTTGCCACTTTTGGGAACCATGCTGTGATCTGCCACAGTCAACAGCAAAAAAATGTTCTTATACACTTTAATAGGAAAAGTTGGGACTACGGCTATTACAGGTGTGAAGGGGGAACTGAAAGTGTTTGTGGGACCGCACATTAAAAGGCACGTTAAACAGGGATAAACAAAGATTACCATTACGGTACCTTTTTTTTTTGTAGATGTTGGTATGGCTTCATCGAATGGCTTCAGATATAGGGGAGTCTTTGAACTCAAAACAATATGCAGTAAATGAAGAGTTCAAACTCAACATATAGACATTTTTTTTCCTCATAAAACATTGGAATAGAAGAATCAGCATACCAGGCATTCAGAATTAATGGAAGAACATGTCAGAAATGAGACCTCTATATTTTTCTTACAGTAAGTTGACAACTACATTGTGTTTTCTTTAAAATAAACATTTATAACAGGGGTTACAAAAAGTTCCATTAAAGTGCCCAAACCATATGACCTCATTCATATAAAGCCCAAGAATTACTAGTTGAGTACCAAGGTCACCTATGGAAGTGGGGAACTGGTACAGGGAAGTAAAATTAATATAATTTAATTAGTTCAATTGGGTTATAATAAAACTCAAATAAGTTACACCATTGTATGATCCTGGATAAAAACATGTGTATATAGCTTTACAAAGACAGCATTAAATAAAAAGTGCAGTCTAGTAAAACTAGAAAACAGTAAAAAGATCCCTCAAACACAATCTACACAGCAGAGATTTATGGTGTTGATTTGTTACATCATTGATATGAATTAATCCCACTTGTGAACCATTTATCAATGTAATGGATCTGAAAACAGAAGAAAAATATTTATAATCCTCTCCTATTGTGTCAGCTAGATAACTTTAAACCCAAATCTGGGAAAAGCAAAGATAAAATTAATTTCATTTGGCGCCACTGTGGAAGTACCATTGGCATCCAAATCCCCCTCAAAAAATGGTGGACCTAAAGCTCTGTTTGTGGCATTAAATTCAGTCTCAATTCACTGCTATTCATCTTGAGGCACCTCAAAAATGAACAGAGTATGTATATTCAAAAATCAAATGCAAAGCATCAGCAAACTGTATGGATGTACTCATTCAGCATAAAAGTTTTTTTTTGCATATTTCGATAGAGGTCCTTTGATCCACACATAAAAGTCAATACGTTATAGAATAAGAGAAGGCAAGCCAAAACCAATTCCCTGTATAAGCAGAATTTCATCCAAAAGCAGATCGCACTCAAGGGCATAACCTGAAGAGCAGATGGTTGTCTGTGCTAATGAATCATATCAAAGAAAAGTATTAACATACAAGGGTGACGGAGAAAAGTTTATGCAGAGGGCAATTGTATAAGTATAGAAAGAATCCTCAGCTTTGCAATGTGCTTTTATTTCAGATTATACCCAAGCTGCTCAATAGAAGGAAAAAATTAGTGGGCACCATACAGTGAATGGGCAAAAGGGGCACAGTTCATGCAAACCTTTCTAATAAAGCAGCAATCTCGCTCCATGATGGTGGCAGTATCATACTTTGAGATTACTTTTCTTCAGCTGGAACTGGAGCTTTAGTCAAGGTAGAGGGAATTATGACCAGTTCCAATTCCAGTTCCAAATAACAGTCATTTTGTCCCCACCTTCAGGCATCTGCTAAAAAGTTGAAGATGAAGAGGAATTCCACCTTTCAACATGAAAAATGACCCCAAACATACATCCAAATCAATAAATGAATAGCTTCACCAGAAGAAAATGAAAGTTTTGGAATGCCCAGCCAGAGCCGCCCAGACCTAAATCAAATAGAAAATCTGTGGGGGGACCTGAAGATGGCAGTGAACAAGAGGTGCCCTTGCGTTTTGACAGATTTGGGGCGGTTTTGCAAGGAGGAATGGGCAAATATTGCCAGGTCAATAAGTGCCATGCTGATAGACTGTGACCCAAGAAGACTGAATGCTGTCATTAAATCAAAAGCTGCTTCAACAAAGTATTAGTCTATAGGTGAGCACACTTATACAACCAGATTATTGTTTTTTATTTTTTTATATGTTTCCCTTTGTTTTTTTACAGGTTATAGGTCAGACTAAAGATGAGAAAAATTAGTTGTGGTTCCTTTGCGCAATTCTAGCACTTCCTGAAGCCACCAAAAACGAGTTTCCCTATTGATCTTAATTGGCGACTTTCAATTGAATACAATAGACAAGAGCTACATGTTTTTTCTCATTTTATTTGCTCCTTATTCATAAAATTAGGTTTTCTAGTGGAACAAATATAGCTGTCTGAATTCTCCAAGTAGAAGCTCTATCTGTGCTCTAGTGCTCATCAATCAGAGCTTATTTTAAAAACAAAGTGTACCCAAGTCTACTTATATACACAATACCATTCATCAACAGCAAGGATTGTTCTTACTGTTTTAGAATAAAATGTACTTTAAATCAAGTTTGTTATATATGTAATCAAATAAAAAACATATGGGTTTACACTGTGCTTTAGGGCCCTCACTGCACTCCATCTAAGGAAGTCAGATGAGATATATAAAAGGGAACGCTGGTAACAAGAACCTTACAGAAGGCTGGAAATATTAGAATGGGATCTGCTCATAAATACTAAAAGTCTACTGGCGAGGGGTAATTCTGTGTGTACAAGCAAAGAAATATTACCTAATGGCAACAAATACTACAATAGGGGACCACATCACAAATTCAGAAGATTTCATTGTTGTTATTCAACTGCTACAAACATTACATAATCTTATAGTAAGGTTGAGTCTACACAGATGTTTTCCCCAGCGTTTAACCTGAAGCTTTTAAAGCCCATGTTTAAAATTTCCATGCATTCCAATGGGCTAATCTACACCAGCACCTTGAGACATGTTTATGAGCTTAATCCTAAACATTGCTTGCAACTTTTAAAAAAATTAAACTGCTGGGTTAAAACTGGAAGACACCCAAAAACACAGAAAACCGCTTCCAATCACGCGTTTTCCCACATTTTTAAGCACGTAAAACGTAAACGCGTTAAAAGGCAGGAAACGTGACATAGGTCTTTTCCAGCGTTTTAAAGGCAAGCTTTAAAACGCTAATAAAAGTGCTTAAAAAGGCATAAAAACACAATAGGAACGTTTACATGTGTTTTTGAAAACGTCCGTGTAGACCCAGCCTAAAGCATTAAAAACATGTACAATACAATGAATATATTCATGGTGAAGAATAGATGTACAGTCATGATCTGACCACCTTTTCTAAACTTAAATATTCATATGGTTATTATCTAAATATATAAAAGGGTGAAGATATATATCACTGACATCTATTGCAATGGATTATTAAGGAACTTGAACTGCAATTCACATGAATGTAGAAAACACAAATACATTCACAGAAACAGAAAACTACAGACAAATCAACTTCTGTTTTCATACTACCACTTTAACAATTGGCCAGAGTTTCTTAATATGACCACAACATCCAAAAGAAACCATGGTTGGACCACACATTCTGGTGCTTTTAGTAGTCCAACCTGGTAGATGCGGTAAGGCATGCCACGTCTTCCTCAGTATTGCAAGTTTACATAAGTTCCTGTTTGATGAGAAGTGTTCCTATTTGCCTAAGCAAGCACAGAGCATAGTGGAAGAAGTGACAGGAATCAGGGGCAGTAGAAATTTTGGCAAAACTGAAGTTGCCATAAAAATCGATCAACAGTGAATGAGTTTAATCGCTTGCAGAAATGTCCCTGGAGAAAACACGATTTTCTAATAGGGATAAGTTGGCTCAGTGGTTAGCACTCTGCCTTTGCAGCACTAGGTCACGTATCCGGGCAAGAACTTTATCTGCAAGGAGTTTGTATGTTCTCCTTGTGTTTGTTCCGGGTACTCCAGTTTCCTTCCACATCCCAAAAAACATGCAGTTAGGTTAATCAGCTTTCCCTCAAATATTGTCCTTAGACTACAGTAATGACATGACTATGGTAGGGACATTAGATTGTAAGCCCCTTTGACAGGGACAGTTAGTGATAGGACTATGAAAAGTGCTGCGTAATATGTCAGCACAATATAAATAAATATTGCCAATAAGAAAAATAAGAGAAATTAAGTGTTTCTGGGACTAGGATACTTTAACAGAGTGCATTAAGGTCAATGAGAAGTCAATTAAAATCCCAATAAAAACGAAAAAATAAAAATGAAATCTATAGTTTCATGGCAAAAAAAAAAAAACACTCAACTGGCCCCTGTCCCTATATCTAGGAACAATTTATCTCCTCTACGTTCTAATTCTTCCCCCACTCTAACCAAAATCACCAATATGGCACTCAATATTGGTTAATTGAGGCTACTCTAAAATTGGTTCTAATTAAAATAAAACTTTGGGTATACAATAGCTTCACGTGTAATGAAGTTTAATTGCAGTAGTTCTCCAAACTATACCTGCTATGATCATGTTCCCCAGGACCAAGGCAGCCTGGACTCTGAGGACTTGGAATGAATGAGCGACAGTATATATTTGGCAGAATGTAATTAGTGTGAAGGGCTGTTTTGAATAAAAGGCGAGCATGGCAGCATAAAAATATTTTTTCTTTCATAAATGGTTGATCAGTTTTTATTTTTAGAACTGAAGACTTGTTTTTTAAGGTAGCCTCATTACTGGACACACTATACTACAGGTTGACAATCGAAAATCCAGCCATCGATAATCCGTTTTTTTTAGTTACCCGGCATGAATTTCGGATAGCACTTTCAATACAGGGACTGCATTACACCTTTTGGCTGTTTGCAGAAGCAGCAGTTAGGTCTTGCTTGCTACACTAAATACATGTTGGGACCTCCCTGCTGCCTACTCCCTGGCCTGTGTGTGGAGGCAAGTATAACTTTTAACAAATCCGGAATTTAGGAAAATCCGGCGCACTTCAGGTCTGGAAGTTGCTGGATTTTTGATTGTCAACCTGTATTACGTTATTAAGTCCAATATTTGCAGCGGGTAAATTTACCATCCAGGTGGAAACCATACCATGATTCTGGTAGAGACTCGACATTGTGAGCTCTATCGATGAGCTGGGACCTAGGTTCTCAGTTAAATATGATAAGAATAACTAGCAACACTATAGGGAATTGGTAAAATAAATAAATGCAATGACATGGTTGCCTCATCACACAGGGCTAGTGGTCATAAAATACACAAGTGAAGGTAACACGAGTCTTGTAAAGAGAAAATAGCAGCAACAGATGACTACACAAGGATGTTTGCCAAGCTTCATACCTGACCCAGAAGAACAAATGGTGCTTGTTTACCTTAGCATCACTCAGTCATTATTTTGACCTATTTATAAAGCCATCAGCTGATTTGTTTATTCAGCCCTTCAGGCTGTAGGGAAAACAAAGCCAACTTTTTCCACACTGCACAAAGTCTGACTTTGAAAAGCAGCAGGCCGGTATATGTGACAGTCACTGGTGACATGGCAGTACATAGAAAACCAAGGGGTGGCTTTACCTTGTTTTCCATGTTCTTCCTGGAAAACCTATGCTCCGGGGAATGCATTGAGCTTTGCTAACCAAAAATAGAAATGCCCCAAAAATTTACATTCGATTCCTGTTATGGACAGAAAGCATAAAGAAATCCAAATGGGACACAGACAAAGTTGATATAATTCTCACTCTCCATCCTTTCATATCCAAAAGTAAATTAGGAAAGCTTATTAGCTCACCAAAACAGATGGGGAGAACCGCCAAGTCAACCTCTACCTTGGCTCTAGGAAAACGTAAATGCCTACCTCAATGCAAAAGACGTCATCCCAGAGAACGGCAGCCAAATAAACAGCGTCTTTGAGGGAACATTTACAGCACAACTTAATAATGTAGTTTCCATATGCCCTATGAACAGAAGCGAGCTGTTATTTGAGCACATGGTACTGCCAAAGTACACAGCGCTGATGTGTATTACAGAACTGGAAGCACTGATGTCACTTCTATGGCAGTATGGCTGGCCAACGGGCATAAATATAAGAGGCCTCTGGCTTTGCAAAAATTTCAAATAAAAGTTGGTTTATAAAGCAGTGGAAAAGAAATGTGGAGGCTACCAATGCAGAATGATGCTTCCGCAAATGCTAAATGCCTGGCTGTCTTGCTGACAGAGAACAAGCAGACAGATAGAAAATTGTTCAGGGTCAGTACGTGAGCCAATAAGTAGCATTTTTTCAAGGGGGGGGGGGGGGAACATATTTATCGGCTGTGCTTTAATAAAGGTTCAGCCATTGCTGAAGTTTCAATTTTTTTTAAAACAAAGAAAAGGGTATTAAGGGGTTCTGTATAGAAGACCATTGTTAGGTAAGTTGCCTTTGGGGAAGCACAATCCCTACTTAAACCAATAACTTTGACTATGGATCTTCCAACTTTTTTAATTTTTGGGACCAAAGGCTATAGGCCTGCAGTAGTAAAAAAAAATGCCCAAGAGTCAGTGGTCATATGTTTGTCCAATAGTAAGGGGGAGTTAAAAACTACCCTGTGCAGGGGGAGGAATGGTGCATCAGTTTTAGAAGGCGAAATAGTGCACCCCTGTATCAGTAGCGGTAAATGGTTCTGCATTATTGGTGTTCAGTGGTCACCTGCCTTCTTCATCGTAAAGTTATGGCTGCCACTATACAGGCACCATAGGCAAAGAGTTACACTAAAAGATACTGCGATGAACACTCTGCACCCTTTCTACCTCTTGCAACAAGAAAGTCCTGCTTGTAAGGCCTTCACATTGCAGGGAGTGGTCTGCAGCATCCACAGTGTTGTAATAACCCCATAGCAGTAGTTTGGGAACCATTAAGGACCACTGACCTAAACGTGAACACTTACAAGCAGTTCAATGAGCGAAACTGAGAGTTTCCACTTCTCTGAAAGTTAACCATCATAAATATTGCTGTGAAATCCATTTCGCCAAATAATTAAGCTCTTCTCTTAACCTGACACTAACACTAAAGTAAGCAAACCCCTAAATTAATCCCCAGCACTAAAACAACCCCTACAGACAGTTCATAGATTCCATTATATTAGCTAATGGTTTCAGTACCCTTACAGGCACTCGGTTCAGATTACAATTCTCTATCAAAACTAATAACCCATATCCATGGCTTGAAGCGATCACTGCCACAACATAAGCTCGATTCACAAAGCCAACACATCAGGATAAGAATAATTTATTACAAAAAAGTGGAAGTTTTCAGTTAATCCAAATGAGATTTAGAAATAACGGGTAAATGGTCAAAATAAAAATGCTTAACCTTGTGTTAAAGCTTTGAAAGTTGAGTCTATTGTATCTTTATGAAGCAAGATGTTCAATTATAATCTTGCCCTGGAACTCCTATTGCATCCATGAGTGAAGTTATGGAAACCTCTGATGTATGTGATAATAGAAATCCAAATAAGTTCACTATAAACTACACTGCCTGGCACTTGGACCACCTTTAGCTTTGATTACAGCACACATTCACCAGGTATCATTTCAATAAGTTTATGCAATGTCACATTTATTCCCAACCAGACTTGCATTCATTTTTACCAAGATCTTGTATTGATTATGAAGAGTTGGACCAATGCATAAAGTCATTTCTGGTACATTTGAAAGATTCCTAATAGGGTTTGGACTCTGTGGTGGCCAATCCATGTGTGAAAATGATGTCTCTAGCTCCTTGAACCAATATTTTACAATTCAAGCCAGAGGAATCCTGTCATTGTCATCTTGAATGTACTCGTGCCAAGAGGAAAGAAAAAAATACATTGATGGAAAAACCTGGTCATTCAGGTCAGCTGACCTCATTATTTGGGCACAAAACATTGTTAAACCTAGACCTCAACCTTCGATAATACCATGTTCCCCACATGCTTGGGAACTTTTTTTGACCAGGCAAAGTACATGACCATACATATGATTTTGTAGTGTGTCTGTGGGAATTTGTGCCCATTCAGTCAAAGGAGAATTTGAGGTCAGGTACTGATGTTGGAGGAGCAAATACAGCTTACATTCCAAAGGTCTTCAATAAAGCTAAAGTCAGGGCTCTGTGTGGGCCAGAAGAGTTTCTACACACTAAACTTGTCTAACTAATTCTTTAATGATGTTTTTTATGTGCACATCATTTGGAAATGGGCTTTTACCAAACTAATGCTACAACCTTACAACCTGAAAATTGTCAAATATATCTTGGAATGCTGTAGCATTAACATTACCCTCCAACAGAAGTACCTGGGCTCATAATACAGAGATCTTTAGTAATACAGAGATCTTAAATAATTCAAAGATAACTAATCCATTTACTGCAGAGAGATATGTAGGGGGTATACCAGGCTACATGATGAGAAAAACAGCAAATGAACATTTTTTTTACACCTACATTAGCCTCCAATGCAACTACCTGGACTCGTAATACGGAGGGAGGGGGTCTACACAAACTTTAGGATTTATAATGCATCTACCCAGCAACGTCTTGCAAAGTAATTGTAAATTCTGACCCTCAGGAACACAAGTTTAGAAAATCACACATGAAAAACATTCACACAATTGTATTTAAAATGCATGGAGAATCAGATCTTTAATAATTTAAATATAACTAATCCATTTACTGCAGAGAGCTATGTAGGGGGTACACCAGGGTACATGATGAGAAAAGCAGCAAATGAACATTATTTCACACCTACAAGATCTAACTCGATATGAATGTAGTATGACCTATCAACATTACACCATGTTAGAATACGCCTGTGAAATGTGTTAGTGACTTGCTGAAATCTTATTCGGCTGTAGATCCATAAGGAATTTCACTTCCCAGACTCATAACTGTAGAAATGCAAATGGGTGGATCAGAAACGCAGACTCCAGAATTGGAATCAGTGTCACATCTACACCATGAGGCAATGATCAGTCAGTCACAAATTACCAGAACCATGAAGAGAGCAAACTGTAAAAATATGTACGTGTGTCCATTTTCTTTTTGTAGAGGTTTCCTATAGTTTTCTTTTCTAAGAGCAGGAGACTAAAATTCAACCCAATAAGGGCACAGATGGCGATACGTATCCAATAAAGATCAAACTATATTTATCAAAATAAGATTGAAAATTTTGGATGGAGTTGTATTAATGAGAAAAGAAAAAAAAGAAACCCTGACATGGGGTTACACCTAAAGTGCTAACCATACCTTTATCCAGGCATGCAGCCCAAATGGTCAGGAATGGGAGAACAGCAAGTGAGCAATCAAACCCCAGCAACACAGCCGCACTTTCAACCTTGTACAAGGCAACATATCGTTAACATCGAGGGTAAAAATTACCTTGAAAGTACTCCAAAGTTACTCAAAATAAGGGCCTCTCGTGTCCCAACGTGTCCGAATTTCAGAGGGGACTTTTAGTGAAATCTGGAAGACCTTAACACTCTCCCAAGAACTACATTTATTCCACTTACCTGTTCCCACAAAGTGTTACGGATTCACCTAACACAAGGAATCCCACAAGGAATCACTCACATGCGTTATCTTACTTCTTTAGCCAATTTAAAAGGAGCTTTGCCTGAGCTGGAAGCTGTTCCAAAAATTACATTTAAAGTAGTCTGTTTTAGTAAATATTTTCCCTCGTTCATGATGAGAAGAAATTTCCATTTCTGACGGCCAACTGGACGTTATAAAAAAAAAAAAAAAAAAAACTGTGAATCAATCAATTTGTCAGATGCAACATCCTATAGTAAACCTGACATATTCTGAGCCCTTCTGGGGCTTAATTTAAAAAAAAGGTTTAAGGGTCCTTTTAAAAAGATGTTGACTTAAGTTTAGATTTAACATTGTATTATGTCTATGATGGCTTTGTAAATACAAAACACATCCATCCTGTGAAATATTAATAGGTACAGGAACACTTCCCTTTAGGTGATAATACTCGAAGAGCCCGCGGCACCACTGCTATCTAACACTTTTGGATGTATTGGATAGAGTTTACCCCACTGGGACCTATGGTTCCTTCGGCTGATCCCTGCGTCTTAACAGAACACAATAATGACATTGCTGACATGTAAGATTTACAAATTCTGCCTGAACCAATTACAGGGATTTCCTCACCTCCTACCTCTTTGACAGCCATACAATGAATGGGGGATAAAAACAGTCACCAGGCAGGAAGATTTAGGCTGGAGTTTGGCTTTAATAGTTAAGGGGGATTTAGTGTGTATCGTCTCTATTTAAGGGAATATAAACCCCAGCAATGAACTACTCTTATTTGGCCTGTTAAATATAGGTTTTGTTATGTCTGTTCGACATGTGCTAAAATGACCTGATAGTCCTGCTAGAGATATACTGAGCAGGTAACTTCTTGAGCTAACCATTCAGTGTTCAACCCAGAATCTTTTTTAAGCAGGGTGGTAAGAAACTGTAGGTGGGTGGCCAGCTGTATTATGACCCAAGTCTTCAGTATCCACCCAAAACTGACTGGGTGGTCACCAAAAATGGGACTGTGGAGAACACTGGCCATTGTTCTTTATAATCTCTATGTAATATTTAAGAAACACTAATCAAAATAATAAATTTGTAAGACCAAAAACTCAATATTAGAACTGATTATCAGAATGCTTAGGGCAGCCACCTGGCCAGTATTTTACCAGTGTGACTGGTAAGAATTTGCCTTGCTGCCAATGTTATTCATAGAAAAAGAACCATAAAGCTGCTATTTTTCCCAAAACAAAAAAGGTAACAAACCCTTTTACTATTACTACGCGTTTTACTATGGTTGACATGCGTTTGGAAGCCAACATAAACCCAGGTAAGCAAAATCCAAAGGACTTTAACTGAGAACACATAGCGGTACAGAAGCCATGTTCGATCTGCTCTGGGTTGCTTTTCTTTGGGTGCAGCTTGTTTAAATACAATGCTAAGTACCCACCACTCCATACCCCCGGCCCTCTTATTGTGTAATACTTCCTCCATCTCTCAGATTATAAGCTCTTCAGGGCAGGGTCTTTCCCTCCTGTGTCATTGTCTGTATCTGTCTGTCATTTGCAACACATATTTAATGCACAGCACTGCGTAATATGTTGGCACTATATAAATACTGTTTAATAATAATATTATTATTATTATTATTATTATTATTAATTGAAACTGCAGGTCCATGCAGTCTTTTCTGGACAAATGCAGTGTTTTCCTTTTGAACGCAATTGTTTGACTAGAACATTCATTAGCATGGATCCTTCATCCTTTTATATCATAAAAGTAGGCAGTGCTGGTAAAACTATTAAAAAACCTCTCCTTTTGCCTAGAGTTTCTTTACAATAACGACCCACTACGACAGCTACATAAATTAGAATATATTTATGAGATTTTAGCTTTTCCATACCCCCACCCCCATTCCCATAAATCCCACTCAGATTATTACCTCATTTGGCCTCAATAATATCCCAGTCCAAGCTCTGTTGTATGCAGCCTGACTACACCACTTTTCAGAAATAAACTATAAATGCACATACATATCCAATAAACTATATAGCATGAGAAATTCAGCTATCCCACCCACTACAAAAATAAACTGCACATATTGTGGTGAGTGAAATTAATTATAACAATTCTCATACAACAAGAGCCAAAAAGGAAACTCAGATGTGAGCAGAATTACAATTAAGTTATCTAACTCTAGCCCAAATATAGTATTTTGTTTTGAAAGTTTGTAGAAGACTTAGAATGTCAGAGAATGCCGCCTTTGCCCTTTCATGTACAGGTGTCATAGGGACAGGAAGTGAGAGAACATCTCCTGAATGGAGCCACAGAAAGGTAAAAAAAAAAAAAAAAAAAAAAAAAAAGCCATTTTTATTTTTGTTTTATAAAAATCCTACCTATGGACAGGACCCTACCAAGGATAACCTCTTTACATGTTCCGCAGAGGTTGGTTTCACCAAGCATTCGACTTCCCTAAGCTCCCGCCCATAAGGTTAAACCCCACCCACAGCTATTATACATGTCCTTATTTGGAAGCTTTGATTGGACATGTATTAATGGGTGGAGTTAGCTAAGCTGCAGGGGGCAAGATTTAAGGCTAAGCTTAAGCAAGCGGGAAACCTTAGAACCGTGCACTTTGGCAAAGCAAACAAGCAAAGGAGTGATTAGAATTAAATCACAATGCAACTTGGCTGGGTAAAGCAGAGGTTTGAAAGGCTAGGTGCCCAGACATTGATACCTACCCCCCAGCAATGTGATCTTAACAAGTATCCCCACATCAGCTTCACATCTCCACACCTTCCATTCAGCCAATAGACAGGCCTTCCATTAAGGTAAATGAAAGCAATGACATGAACAGGAGAATATACATAATTCATTTCTAAAAATGCATTCAGGAGAAGAAATTATACTTTAACAACATTAGCAACAATGCTGCTAGTAATGCACCCATAATGCCCTACAGTGTACTATGAAAATCCCCAGAAGAACATCTTGGGATCTCACAGGCTTCGGTAATGGGAATCATAGGTTTTCGGGAATACATTGCTTTGAAGCAATTTGTAAGAAAGGATGGAAAGCCACAGAATTATCTGACCAGCCTTCATCACTCAGGTACCTGGGATCACTTATAGTTCAGAACATCATTAGGAGATTACACTGTAAGAAGCACTTTAAAGCTATATAGCGGCAAGGTACACATCTGCTTTTTGCTAATGAAACGGTTGTAGATTAATTCTGAAAGTTGGAGTTAAACGTGTAAACCTTCCACACTCTTGTGACCTGAAACCTCTTTTTCTATCATATACTTTATTTTTACTCAACATTGACAAAACTAGGGGTCTGGCTGATGGGCAGACAGAGTACTGTACGTAGCCTCCCGAAAACATCACAGCACCCAGCTAAAGTACTTCTCCCAAGAGTCTTCAGCCCTAATACAAGCATTAGCTGTCTTTTAGGAGAAGTCATGCAAATATGCAAGACATGCAAAATTCTTGGATGGATGGATATCATTCTTGAGGAGTGAGCATAACTTGGCAGACTGACATGGCACTGTAGTTCAGTATGTCTCAACGGGTGTTATGTGGTTCCTCCAGAGGTTGCTAGGGGTTCCTTGAGCAATGGGAAATTTCTGCTTCTCAGGACAGTTTAACCGATACCAATTGTCTTTTTGGCAATTTGTGGGAGTGACATTCTTCCCACTGACTACCACAGTAACGTACTGTCGGCTGTGGATATAGTAAATACAGTCAGGGTTCCCTAAGGCCTGAAAGTTAATTCAAGGGTTCCCTGGAGTTTAAAGGATCGAGAAAGGCTACCATAGCCTTTACAGCTAAGAATTCTTCTTGCTAAGGTTGGCTGAGCTGGATAGAGCCTAGTGTTTAATGACAATGAGTACAGTAAGTGAATAAAACTTTCACAGTGGTTTCATGGCATATTTCGATCACTATTACTCATTTTCGAGCTGCAGAACAGATAACTTTTCCCTTATGCTGGGATCAGAATCTCACTATTGTAGTTATTGGACAATTCTAGTGATTAAACAAAAGGTTCTCACATTGTGCCTGTAATGCGTTTATCCGCTAGGCTTTGCTACACACAGGTTTGATGAACTGGCTATTTTGTCTGTGTAGTAACAACACATTTTGCACGTTCCCCGCCGTCAGCTTCAGATCCAAAATTCCAATCTGTGTTGTCGATGTAGTTTTCCAAAACAGCATGGTTAGTTCTCATTCCCAAGTCAACATCTCATTCATTATTTTGCCTTCTTAATTCAGTGAATTTTCTAGGCTGACGCTCAATTGAACATAAGCATAAGTCCTAGTGTATCAACCAAACAGAGTATATAATGTATATGAAATAAACGTATTTCTACACAAAAGATAAAAAAAAAATCCAACACCGCACATCACTGACACTGTATGACATTTCTAGGTTCTCCCAACTTTGCATTTCTAGGTGTTTCGGGTTTTATTCAGAAAAAGCACTGGATCCAGGATCTAAATATCAGGTATAGGCATATATATAGGATAAAAAAAAAATATGGACGATGGGTTGAGGGAATGGGGAAGAGTTGCCTAGACATAGGCTTTAATACAACTCCAGCCAAACATTATTCTATTGGTGGGTGCAGTGGGGGTTAGAACCATACCAGGTTTTGTTTTAGCCCTCTGTATCCTCATTTTAAACAATAATTGTCATTTCAACATAGGATTGTCAAGATTTTAGCTTTCTTCAATCACCTGGAGAAGATGCTTATTAGCAGCCTTAAGCTACGTACACACGTCAGATTTTTATCGCCCAATAATCGGCATCGGCCAATTATCGGGCGAAAATCTGCCGTGTGTAGTCGGTGTCGTCCATCGTCCGGACGACCGACCTGCCGGATCCACGGACGATGGACGACAGCCGATCCTAATGAAAGGGAAGGGGAGAGCGCGCAGCAGGGTGCCGTTCCGTCGCTCTCCCCCTCCCCTCTCCATAAAGCATGAACGGTGCTGTATGTACAGCACCGTTCATGCATCGTGCACTCCCTTGTCGTTGGAAAGGATCGTGAAAGATCCTTTCCAACGACAAAAATTGGAAAGGATCGTGAAAGATCCTTTCCAACGACAAAAATTGGAAGTGTGTACGCAGCTTAAGTCTCTTTATGCCATTTGCCACTACTTGAATTGCCAAACAGAAATATAAACATGAAGGAATAAAATTCTAAAAATGCTTGTTCCTGGCAATCTTGTTGACTGTCTGCCTTGATACTTTCAGAGACTGTAAGAATTTTGATCCAGAAAATCAGATAAAAGTCAGATACCATTTAAAGACAGCTCAACAGATGCTGCTTGCTTTGCAGCTGCCCAACAAACTCAGCGTGAGCTGTCCGATGAGGAATAAGTTGCTGCAATGATCCATTCAGATGACTCACTTACTCCCTACATCTGCATGTTCAAGTAGAACTTTGGCCTTACATAAAAAAAAAGAAAAATAAAGGAAGAAGAATGAAAAAAAAAGTCTACCTGCAATTATAGTTTTTATGGTAATTGCAGGCACAAATACCTGTTCCCCGTGGAAAGGGGTGGCAAAGATTCTGCACTGCTCCTTAATACACAGCAGAGTCACCGCTTTATTGTATGTGGCCCTTTTTTTTTATAAAGAAATGTTGTAGGTAATGATTTACAAACCTGTAACCTGTTGAACAACCTGGGAACACCTAGTCCTAGCCACTGCTTTATGGATTGCCAGCACTGCCTCTGTAGTGCCAACCACCCCCGCCTGCCCACCTTCTAGTTTCCCACCAAGGGAATTGTGCACTTTTGACCTTGTTGTTTGGTGAAGGCTCTTTTCTGATCCACCATGACTGTGTAGCTGTGTACAAAGTTAATTCATAAAGACATATTATGACGAATTGGTGTGGAGGAGTGCCCTGCACACAGCCCTATCCTCAACTCTGCCATGCACCTTTGGGGTCAGCCAACTGCAAGCCAAGTCTTTTCAGCAAAAAGCAATACCTTACTTTTGGCCAAACAAGCACGAATTTTCACATACACACCCCAAACTTTGTGGAAGAGTGAAAGCTCCTATAGATTCATAAAAGGGGCAAGGTTCATACTAACACCTACGGTTTTGGAATATATAACAAAAAGATAATTAAGATGTTATGTCACTTGTCCAAAACATTCTGGGCATATCACTAGAAGAACTACAGGCAGGGAGGTATCTGCCCACCTTCAAGCAAGTCATTGGATCAGAGTGATTCACACCAAACATTGGCATCCGATTTAATGTTTTACACAGAAAATCAGATTGTCCCACAGATGGTGAACTAATCCTGGATCTTTTTTTGCCATCACCAGGCTGGTCAGCTAAAGTCCTTTAGCCTAAAATGACAAAAAAACAGACATTCTGCACTGCAAAGATTAATATATGGTGTCCAATATCACATAATGTATGTCATGTCAGAAATTCCATGTGAATCCTGCTCCAGGGTATTTTTATTTTTATGGAAAGTGACTTTTATTTCGGGTTTTAGAGGTCCTCAGTGGAGAACCCTTCCAACCCTTGCCAAGGTGCAGAACGAGCGTATAACGACTTATCTTGGCACCAGCCACTCGTATACAGTAACAACATTCTAATAAAACAAACTGCAACTTTGACTTATGGAAATCTCAGCTGCTGCTCTAAGTTGTTGGAATTTGTGAGCAAACCCATTTCCACTAAGCGACATTACTCAGACTTGGGTGGCAGGCTGCTGGCATTGATAGAGGCAGTAATTTTAGGATGCCTTTAGTTTTTTTTTTCTACTTAAAACAGTTACATAATCCAAATGCAGCAGTTGCAATGGGATAACAGAAAGGAAAGTCCATGGTGAATATAGTGGTAACCTCAAGGAATCGAATCCCCCTAGGCAATAAATAATGATTTTATTGATTTAATAATTTCTCCTGTGAATGATTAATTACTATGCATGAAAGTGTTATTGATTTTTTTTTTTATTGGCTTCATTCCTCATTTTCTTATACATGATGAGTTTTTTGGGTTTGGCTATTTGCACAAACTTCTGATACAGATCAGCTCTGCTGAAAACTACTCACTTGATACAAACTTATAACGATGCAATCTCATCACAAAAATAAAGGTTACACCTCTTTCTTGCCTGCTTCAGACTGATGACACCTTTGACTTGTGTTCTCTCTCCCTACCTAATCAGTGGTTCAGGTCACTTCTTCCATTATCCATAACCCTAGCTATCGCTGCAGCTTTTGCCTTTAGATCTTCAGTACATGCACAAAGTTAGATCCTTTCTCAGGTTTATATCTTAGCTGGTGATTTTAGTAGTGTATCAAATAATTCTTGTCTCTACACCAGAACAAGAAATAAGGGCTACAGGTGTCATCTAGGTAAAAAAAAAAAAAAACAAAACAAAAGGTTCTAACCTGTTCACATTCTAGAACAAAGTTTTGTTGCCGTCTCTTTTGAGAGATTTTTAATTACCTTATATCACCATAATAGGAAGTGAGGGGAAATGTAACAAATATTCCTAACTTTTGTATCTAAAAATAAAAGTAAGGCTTTGGCTGGAATTGGGCTTTAGGTTCTACAGGTGAGGTGATGTAGAGACCATGCCACCCTCACTGTATTAATATAGTATTATTAGTAAACAGCATTTATAGTGCCAACATATTAGGTAGCGCAGTACATTAAATAGAGTTTGCAAATTACAGACGGATACAAACAATAACACAGGAGGAGGAGGGGACCCTGTTTGGAAGAGCTTACAATCTATAGCCATGCCATTGCATCACTGTGCATGCCTAATGCTGCTCGGCTAGGCAAGATGGAGACCTGGCTAACCCCACCTGAACAGCCAACAAGAGAGAAGCCCCAACATTGCATTTCCATAGACCATCAATATAATATAAATAACATATGCAACAATGCACACAGTATGCTCCCCTTACCCAAGAACCCAAGTGTGGGGCAGACAAAATGGCTTATTAATAGGGATTTAATAACCGTGCTGCACACACTGCAATGTAGCCAACATCTGTACATACCGTACATACACTACTGCCCACCACTGCATATCTCCCCTCCTATTGTGTGTTAATTCCCCCACCTTCTAGATTGTAAGCTCTTCAGGGCAGGGTCCTCTCCTCCTTCTAAATCACTGTCTGTATCTATCTGTCATTTGCAACCTCTATTTAATGTACAGCTCTGCGTAATATGTTGGTGCTATATAAATACTGTTTAATAACAATAATACATAAAGAGAATTACTACAACATAACACATTCACGTTTTATTACACTCTACAGTTTGTAAGGAATACTGGGAATCCGTCTGTCTGGAAACTCATATGATAAAATCATCTGCATGGGGAAAAATGTGAATTTGTAGCTTCACAGATTCCCCTTTGACCCCCCATGTATGTGTCCTTGTGGCAAGCACAGAATTACATATGTGGGTGGAGGGGGGACCACAGGGCAGTCACAGATCCCTATTCAAAGTTTAGTAGAGAACATGTGTGTTCAATTATAACAAAAGCATCCCTTTACTTTCAGATCCGGCAGACACAACACAACTAATTACTAGAAGAGTCCTTCAAGTTTGCCCCTAAGATAAATTCAAGATGAGTTTAAGGCAAAACAGAAAGTGCTATCTTACTATCTTTGTGTTAGGGGAAATGCATTGTCGGCCCCGGAGGTATAGAGAACCCAAGGAGATCAGTTATGATTTCCTTTATTTTACTATAAATATGCCAGGGAAATCAATGATCACAGTAGACGAGGCATTCCTTATTCTTTTTACTCTAACATGTCATAGACATCAACAGGACAGTCACAGCAAAAGACATCTCTTATTTTACTGTGAGCATGCCAGAGACATCCATGGGACAGTATAACTGTAGGAGAAGAGATACAAAATAGTCACAGTAAAAGAAGACATCTCGTTTTAAGTATTCATGCCAGAGAAGTCAACGAGATGGTCACAAAAGAGGACATCTCTTATACAACTCAAAGCATGCCACAGTATAGGACAACCTCTATATTACTGAAGGAATTATTATTACACCATAGTTAATTATATGGCACCAACATGATACGCAGTGCTGTACAAAGTCCATAGCCATGTCATTAACTGGCCCTCAAGGGGGCTCACAATCTAATGTCCCTAACATAGTGTCATTACCACAGTCTAAGGTCAATTAGAATTTATTATAATATATATAATAATATAATTATATATATTAAAATACTATAATAGTCAATTATAACCTAACTGCATGTTTTTGGAATGTGGGAGGAAACCCATGCAGATAACATCCTGGTCCAGATTGGAACCTGGGACCTAGCGCTGCAAAGGCCAGAGTGTCAACCACTGAGCCACCGTGCTGCCCATATATGCCAAAGACACCAACAGGATTGTCACAGTAGAAGAATACATCCCTTTTCTTTTTAACTGTAATTGCCAACGAAATGGTCACAGTAGAAGAAGACATCAATTCTTATTTTACTGAAAACATGCCAGAGACATCAAAGGGACAGTCGAAGCAAGAGAAGACATGCCAGAATCCTTTATTTTACTGTGAGTATGCCAGATACGAGGGGGCGAGAAGTTCCTGGCTTTGCCCCCTTTTCCAAAATAGAAAAATGAGTGTGGGGGCATATGGCACCCTAATATCTTAGGATAAGGTATCCCTAATACCTTATCTTCATCTAACTGAGAAAATATCAGGTCTTTGTGATTCTTAAAACTGTTTTTTCTTTTATTGAGAAGCTGTGATGGTAAAGGCACAAGCAAGTTTCATATCGTTGGAGTTACAGGCCGTCATGAAGTTTTTGTTTCTCCAGGGAAAGTCAGCAAAGGACATTCACACGGAGATGTCACAAACACTGGGGGAGAAGTGTCCTTCCTACAGCACTGTCAAAACCTTAATATCTCGTTTCAAGACTGGGCATTTCACCGTTGAAGATGAGCCCCGCAGTGGGCGCCTCCCAACCTTAACTGACCCGGCAATCTGTGATGCTGTCCATTAGCTGATTATTGAGGACCGACGAAGAACTGCAAAAAGATAGCCCAGATACTTGACAACTCACGGGGGCGTGTTGGGTTTATCACCACTATCCTAGACATGCACAAGCTTTCAGCGAAGTGGGTAAGTGGGTGCCGAAATGTTTGAACAGTGATCAGAAAAAGGAATGAATTGAGGCATTCAAAGCTGTTTTGGCCCATTTTGAAGCTGCACAGGACTTTTTGGCTAGGTTAGTGACTGAGGATGAAACCTGGCTCCACATCTATTATGCTGAAACCAAGGAACAGTCAAAGGAATGGCGGCACAGCGGGGCCCCGTGGCCGAAGAAGTTCCGAACCCAGAAATCGGCCAAACAAAAGTCATGGAGTCCATTTTCTGGGACAAAGACGGTATTCTGTTGAAGGACTACCTACCTCAGGGCTCTAGTATCACCAGACAGCATTATGCTAACCTCCTGGAGCAGCTGAAGGAGGCAATTAAGATGAAACATTGTGGAAAGTTGACCAAAGGGATCCTTTTTTTGCAGGACAATGCACCTGCGCACACGTCCAATGTTGCGGCTGTCAAATTGAACACCCTGGGTTTCTAATTTGTCCACCATCCCTCCTACTCCCATTTGCACTATTATCTGTCCCCGAATTTGAAGAAACACCTGAAGGGCCAATGTTTTGAGGACATTTCTGACATCAAAGATGCTGCTGAGAGCTGGTTCGCAGCCCAACCAAAGGACTTTTATTTGAACGGTCTAGAAAAGCTGCAACTACGCTGTACCAAGTGCATCAGTCTCAGGGGGGAATATGTTAAATAAATGTGTTATTTCATAACTCTGGCTCTCTTCTTCCTGGGCAAAGCCAGGAACTTCTCAGCACCTCCTCGTAAGTCAACAGGATGGCCACAGTAAAAGAAGACCGAAAGAGACCTCAACAGAGCAGTCACGTTAGGTAGAAGACATCACTTACTCTACTCTAAACATGCCACAGCCATGAACAGAATGGTCACAGTAGAAGACATCTCTTATCTTATCTCATCTTCTAAGCATGCCAGACAAGTCAACAGGATGGTCACAGGTGGAGAAGTCCAATGCAGGGAACACCTCTTGCCCTTATAATACACCTGTCAGGAGAGAAGTATGGGGGCTACCATTGCTAACTTCCCTCTGAAAACTATAGCAGCCTATATGTCAGTCAGGCTCCATCATCAATACATTCCAAGTCATTGATTTACAACAGGTGCCCTTATCTGCATTCTTCTTGCAAGTCCAGAAAAACAACCAACTAGTATTTTCAAAGGAGGAAGAAGTCAATATTGGCAGCCCCTATGGGCTTCTTCATAACAAGTTCCTTTGTGGCTGACACAACAATGGGACCAGGACAAAGCACACATCAGACGATGGCCAAATAAAGCTTTACCATTCTGTTGGAAAGCCATGGCAAGATCTCACCATCCTATGGTCACCACTAGCCAGCCATAAATATATCCAGGTGACAACATGCAGTTGTTGAACG
The DNA here is from genome assembly GCF_032062135.1 of Pyxicephalus adspersus. Classification (NCBI taxonomy): domain Eukaryota; kingdom Metazoa; phylum Chordata; class Amphibia; order Anura; family Pyxicephalidae; genus Pyxicephalus; species Pyxicephalus adspersus. Next base: position 89,986,789 of record NC_092863.1, read on the forward strand.
GGAGAATACTGAACCCAAAGAACTGTTTCACAAAGACATCTATTAGGAAGCTTACCCTGAAACTGAATTCATCTCAGCAGGTCATGCAAAGGTGGTCAAACAGAGCAAAGTCTACACAAATACGACATAATATCATAAAACATATAGAAAACACAGTGACAAAGATGAGCATACCTAATACAAATTACAACTCTCACAATATAAGATACAATCTGGGTGTCCTGATTTTAAAGTGCATGGTGACAACAACCAGAAAACGGGGACACGATGGCCTCTAGGTATGATTGAGCTCTACAGAAGACAGCTTGAAAAATGACTGCCACTAAAACCTCTTGTTAACCTCTCGCGGCTCAGACACAGCTAAACCTTTCAAACTTCCTGACTTCTGTCCCCCAGATTTTCCTTTGTGGGGGTGGAAGAGGAACAGAAAGTAATAAATTCATGTGCAGCAGGAAACATTAGGAAGATTTAATATGGAATAAATCAAATTGAGCCAATTCATCATTTCACTGCTGTGTGACACAATCACTGCCTACCTACTGAGCAATCCAAGGGTAAGTCCGACCAATCTGCAACAATAACAAGGCAGCAGGGGCTCCAGGCTTCATCTATTCTAATAAAAATGTTTCTGATGGGAGTTTTCCTGGTCGGTAGTGAGGGGGAATCTCTAACAGCTGTAAAGGACCGAGTGGGATCTCTATATGATGATATGGGAACGGCAGCCCCATTTGAAGCAGGTCAGCAGGAGGTCAACTGCAGGTCAAATCCACCAGTCAATGAGTTCTGAATGATCTTAGAAGCGTCTTAGGCTGATAACCCCAATGATACTATAGAATAATAAGTAAAATCCCAGACTTGTGTCTGGAACTAAACGTGTCCAAACCTGGGTAATCCAAACTGCACATATAACAAAGGTTATCTTAGGTGAATATGGAAAATTAAAGCCTTTAACAGACTCGAGGACACAGACAGCTGAACTTATAAATACATTTCTACTTTCCATGGAAAATTTAAGCTTGCTTCTTTATTGGTCAATAGTGGGGATTACAAAATCAGATCAATGGAATTGTCATCAGAGCAATAGATGAGGCAAAGTCCTCCAATGAGCACACCAGTCCCACAGACAATTTTCTGTTGATTTTGGAGAGACTTTCTCTGATTTCCTGTTGAGTCTTTTGGACAGGAAGTGAAGGTAAATCTCCCCAGCAAGGGACAGGCAGCAAAAAAAAAAACAATATTTCTTAACCCTTTCCTGCCCTAATAATAGCAACCAAAACCTGACAGCAAAGGTTTTACAGGATCTTGATGGGGGAGGGGGGGGGGCAAACTTGGTCCCCCTATATAACAGCAGAATGTTTGACAGATGTATGGATCACCTTTCATTAATTGCACACATCATGGAATAAACCCCTCCTGATCACTTTTTATTGGATAGTGTTCAGAAATTTATATACTTCCATTTCCCCATCCAGACAATTTTATCTGTTCAAGAACTGAGGGGGATCATCCTAATGGGGGGGGGGGGTGCTGTCTTTAACCCATGTGGCAAAATTTACCCTTCCTTAGACTGACACCCCTCAAGAAGATGGAGGCACAGACAGCATTCAGCATTTCAGGCAACCATTACTAAAAGTTACAGCCCCTTAATGTCAGGACTGGGCAGGGATCTGATGGCTGTTGGATCACCTGATCACTGCAGCTGCTGCAGAACCTCTTGGGTGCCAGCTGGTCAATGGACAGCCATGGGTACTAATTATAGGCAATCAGTGGTTGGCTGCAGCTTTGGGCTCGGTGGAAGGAAGGGGAAGGGATACTGAGCTGCTGCAGAACCTCTTTACACCTCTGTCCATCATCAGAACATTATCTAGGTGTTTCTTCCATGTCTGATGAGTGATGGTGATGCATGGAGGAGATCTATCATCACCCTGGCCAAAGGGTCTGTCAATGTATGGGGCCCCTGGGTGTGCACTGATTGGAGGGTCTGTCAATGTATGGGGCCCCTGTGTGTGCACTGATTGGGGGGTCTGTGAATATATAGGGCCCCTGTGTGTGCACTAATTTGGGGGTCTGTGAATGTATGGGGCCCCTGGGTGTGCACTGATTGGAGGGTCAGTGCGTGGATGGGACCCCTGAGCTGCAGTGAGCTCTAAAGCAGAAAAAAGAAGAGTCCTACCTGCCTGAGCCGGGCTCCTCCACACAGCGGGAACATGCAGCATGAATGAGAGCGGAGCACAGCCAGCCCTCTCCATCCCACAGCCCCGTGTATACTGAAACCCCGCCCTCACCGGAGTCAGCCCCGCCTTCATCAAACTCAGTTCCACCCCGTCTATTCTAACCACACCCCTATGCAAACCACGCCCCATTGCAGCAGATCCATTTACCTCAGCCCCGCCCTTATCTATTCTAGACACACACCCACCACGCTCTAATTTACCTAAGCCCCACCCTTATCCAGCCCTTATATAATTCAGCCCAGCCCTAATCCACTTCAATCCAATCCTGATCACTGTGCCCCCATACGGCTCAGATTCTCCGATTCCCTGACTGGGCGAACCTGGTGATGTTCTGTGAAACGACAACCGGTTCTGTCTGCTCTGACTTGTAATATATATAATGGAGGAGGGGAGAGTTATATGTGTGGCTGCATGGAAGGAGGGGGTGTCTGTCACTGGTAAGGGGGGACCTGCACTGAGCAGAGGTCTGTATAGGGGAGGAAGGTTGCCCTGGTGACGGCAGTCAGTGAGCAGAAGGTAGCCCAGGTGATCAGTAAAAGGAAGATAACCTCAGTGTTATGGCTAGTGTGTGTGTGTGGGGGGGGGGGGGGGGGGGGGGGGGGTTAGTAGTTTGTCTTGGGGAAGATAGTCAGTAAAAAAATTCCTTCCTGATTCCATGAGGCTATCGGATGTTCCATGGAAGAACAGTCACTGTTATCTTTACATTAAAGCCTTAATCCCCAGTTATATTCTGTGCTTCTAGAAATCATCCAGCTTTCTCCTAAAGCTATCTATAGTTGCTGAAACTACTTCCTGAGGGAGCCGATTCCACATTTTCACAGACCTTACAGTGAAGAATCCCTTCCTTATCCGGAGATTAAACTTTCTTTTCTCCAGATGCAAAGAGTGCCCTCTTGTTCTTTGTAATGATCTCATAGTGAATAATTGGGAAGAGAGTTCTCTTTGTGGACCATTTATATATTTATACAGGGGGATCATATCCCCCCTTATACGTCTGTGTGTTGGGTATCATTTGGAAGAAGGTCACAGAGATTGTAAGTGACCAGAATCCCTGGAACCATCATCAGAACCAGTGAGAAATGTTCTGATGGAGACCTCTGTTCCCGTGACAAATCCCTGAGATCTCCCACTTCCTGTTGTAAATAAGGTGAAGTTAAATCTCAGTGGGAGACCTAAAATACCCCGCAGAGTTCTTATTGTTATCTACTTTATCCAAACTTAGAAAAGTTTTCCCTTTTACACTTTTATGTCTACACCTTGTTTAATAAAACAATGAAGTCATGTGTCTGTCAGTTTGGTGAAAAACTTGCTCCAAAATCTGCTGTATTAAAACAACCATTCACCCAGCCATTCATCTAGTCCTAGTCTGTAGGAAGGCACAAAGATTTAGAATCACTTCACCATCACACTGTAATACTATAATATTATCTTGTGTTTATATAGCGCTGACATAAAGACGCAGCAGTGTAGACAGGAGGGGGTAATATTATCGGCATCTCCTGCTTATCTTTATTTGGCACAGCTATAATAATATCCCCAGACACTTCTATGTGCATGAAAAGCCAGCAATCATGTAATAAGAAGGACAAGCCGGATATAGACAGGACCTCTTTATAAAGTAACCCAAGGGACTGGAAATGTTTGAGAAGCACCAGAGTCACATGGGCAGTTCGTGTTTCTAGAAATACTAACCCAATCCAGAAAGACGATGCTTTTATAGATGTTTAAAAATGGAAGAAGTAAAGCCATATACAGATGTCCGAGTAGGAGTGCTGTACACCCAGCGTTGTTCTGTTGGAGCAGAGCAGCATCCTGCTGTGCTCTCCCCTTTAGGAGTGAACAGGAGTCATTCCTGATCGGTCATTTATCACTTGCCATAGAGGATCGATAAGCGATGTTGGGGACCACCATACACGTTAGATTTTTACCCAAGACAAGCTTGGTAATTGTTTTTTGTCGCGAATCATCTGACGTGTGTATGTAAATTTAGAGAAGAGAATATGTACTCCAAAAGTTAGAGACAAGGAAGATGGACACTTGGAGACTTTTTTTTAACTCGTTATGTAGGGTGTAGGCAAATGACATACCTTGCTACCGCCCCCCCCCTCCCCCACCATTTTGAGGACATAAAAAAAAAAATACACAAAAAAAGGGGTATAATTTACACTTTTTTTTCAAGTATAAATTAGCGTTTACAAATAACAGGACTATTTAAAGGCTTGATAAAAGAATAAGTGCAAAATAACATTTCTTAATATCATACATACTCAAATATTAGTCAACTAGAATATAAAAACGTAATTTTACTTGAAAATAAAGTAAAATGTTTTGACTCGAGTATAAACTCAGCATGCACAATACAGATGTCACTGCTAACATAATCAATAAAAATGAAAAAAATTGTGTGTTATTAAAAAAGATTGTATTTAAATGAAGGGAAAAAAATAAAATTGCAGGGTTCAGTCTCCATATCTTTTTTTCCCTTTTTACAGGTTTTTCCCTTTTTACAGATATTTACTTAGGAGTTGGTTTGGATGGGTCCCATCATCTTAAATGACCGTCTGTGTATTATTGTTGGCCACCAGTACATGGTGCTGTAAATATGTAACAAACCCATGTCTCTTGTCTCCGATGGCAAGTTTATTACACATTTTACGTGCTAACACAGCTCCATCTAGTGGTATGACCCAAGTATTAACTGATTGTTTTTTCTAATGGCATTTCAAAGGCCAAAAAAATCTGTGTTTTTACTTGAATACAAACGATACATAAATAATACATTTTTAAACAAATGTATGTATCCAGATAAAAAAAGAACCCACTGAGGAGGAAAGGTGGATATAAGGACTCAGTAAGGAGAGAGAGAAAGCCTCCAAATCAGAGACAGTTGGCAAATATATAATGTAGTTGTTACACGTTTCTTCTGCTATTCCTGCAGGATATGTAGGATTTCTCCTAGAAATTAGATTTAGCTCACCGGTGCCTATTGAAAACTAAAATGTGTGCTTTGCCCGTAGTTTACCTGTAACCATAGCACAGATAAAGATGTGACGGGCCAGCCAATCAGTACAAAAAGTAACAGTGCAGTTTGACTCTGAATGTGATTTGTAGCAGATAAAAGTTTTTAGTCCTCCAGACAGACTGTATCTTCCCACAGCCCCTCCGGATGGATTCTAAGCATTTCCCATTGTGGCAAAACACTGTTAATAATCAGATTACATGCCTTGCTGAATCAATGATTTCCAATTAGAAAGAAAAAAAAACACAGGATACTGTCCCGGTTTCCCTGTGCTAACTTTATTGAAGCTCGCTTTTACAGAGCATGAAATAATAAAGCATTTTATTTAGATATTTAATATAAAATTCATGTTAACCTGTTGTAAGCCCGGGCATCTCAGGCTGAGCTGTAATATAAAATAAAGCAAAGACCAGGCTGATAACAAACGATTACCCTGAATTCTGCTAAATCTTTCGCTAGTAGCAGCGCAGAGAAAAAGTAACATATTTCTGACAAATTCATAAAGAATAACGGGTGGTGTCATAGGTTGTGCTCAGATTAGTGAAGAGAACATTGGTGGCTTCCTGTGGTTGGCACCTTACCAGATGCTCAGGCACGCCACCCGTTGCACTTGTTCCTAATAAATCAGAATTTCAGCATTTTGCAACAGGAAACAGTAGGCGGTATTAAAAGACTCAATACTGCCCCCATTCGTTCCCTATAGGGGGCAGGGGGTGAGACACAACATGTCCTGTCTGAACTAGCCCTTAACATTCCTAATGCTGGCGATTCCTCACCAACCTCAGGATCTCCTCTTTGACATTGAACTGCACACATTCATCCACTGGTATAGACAGATATATGTATAGCTCAATTCGATGAATCTGGTTAGAAATTTAGTGAACCTGAAGTTTGTTGCAAATCCTATTCAAATCTTTGGGGGACACTAATAAATTGGCTAATACATTTTGAAACATTCTGGAAAAAAGTCATACAGCTCATAATTAGTCCTTTAATGCAGCCAAGGGAGCAATCACGATAATTACAATAACACAATACTAATACAAATTAACACAATAAGAACCAGATACACTATTTTATTAACATGCTCTAGGGATGCTTTAAGGTGGAAATCTGCCCCAACAGATCTAAATGAGAAATAAGGGATGCCCAAAAATGAGGCTTTGCTTATAATTATCCATTCATAATTATAATTTCTTTTGTGTGGCGCCACACTGCACAGAGTGCAGAAAAATACTTTAACACCCCAACCTATTTTCCCCACATCTCCTGTCACTCCCATATGCCCAATTATCCCCAAGATATTCAGAATTTAGTGGTTTAGAAAAGTGTCCCTTGCCACCGCTGCTCCTAATGCACAGGAATCAACAGAGCACCCTAAGATTTTAGTGACATGGATGACAACATTATCCTCAGTTATCTCTTATTTACATCACCTGGGGCTTAGTAAGGGGTACACTCCTTCTTAAGGCCAGAGCCTTTGCCTCCTCCCCACCAGCACCACAATCCTCGTCCTTCATTTATTTCCTTTGGCCTCTTGCTGCCCCAAACAGATGGAGGACGTGGTCAAAGGTTCCTGCAGTAAGTCCTCTTCCTGCTGCTGATGTGCCTCCAGTGCCACATTGTGTTGTGCTCCAATTGAAATACAAGAAGGGTTCTATTACCAATCCCCACCTCATCGCAACTAACCATTTTGGTTGCCACCAAAATTCTGTAGGCACCATGAACAGTGAACCATGTGGAAAAAACCCCCAGCCACCTTCCCCAAAACCTGTCCTCATACCACATTGAGGAGGTACTTATTCATGGTATGCAAATGATGGTGCACCCTCTACAACATGGTCAACCTTGGGTTCCATTATGTGTGGGTCTCACAGATAGTGTGGTGGCCAGCAGGCAGCTGAGGTCCCACACAGACATATGGTGGAGGGTAAGGGTAGCTTTCTGCTGAAATATTAATGACCGAGCACCTGCCAGTGTGGTATAAGACAATAAACTCATAAAAGTGGGCTGATTCCAAAAGGTAGAATGGAAGCAGCTGCAAAGCCATACATTTCACCAAGCTGGCATTAAATGATGGGCATTTGATAATTTAATGACATCTCTTTCTCTGCTGAAGCAGTGTCAAATATTATACCATCAGCTTTGCGAATGATGCTGCTGGAGTAGGGTGGGTGAAGGAGAACCTTGCAGAGAATTAAGCCATTTGCTTGTGTGTTTGGCCCCCTGACCTCTTAAAAGTGAGGAACAAGAAGGCGCAGTACAGTTCTTTTGCAGCCAACTTATCTCATTAAGGTGCTGCTTCCACCATCTATGGTGAAGTCTTGTGCTTGATCATGCATGTATTGGTACTTTTACCATGACTGATCTGCACAAACTGCAGACCACAACTATGCTGGTGTCAGCTGATATATGAAAAAAGGACCAAATTTACTTTACCCTTGAACTTACAACTTCAGGTTTGCTGCAGCCAAACATGCTCTCTATTGTCTAAGTATAGTAGTGTCCGCACCAAATGTTGTAGGCCCAAAAGCTCTAGAGATTGGAATTTGGCCCTAAGTATAGGTGGTTCTGTATAGACAAGTCCCAGACTTATCCCCAAACCTCACCCTCTGCACATACCAGCAACATTTTTCCATTTTACCTTGTTTTTGTACCAAGTAGAAATTTAATGTGAGGTTATGAGCAAGCTCTTTGTGCAGGGACTACATCTCACCACCAGCATTTTTTTTGCTAGGAAAAAAAAATCAAAGTATACATGTAGAAAGGCATGGAGAGTGGTAGGGAATAGATGAATTTCTGTAATCCTGCAGGAAGAGCTCACACCAAGGTTATTATCCTCATACAGCTGCTGATTAGATCCAGAGAGTCTCTCAAATACTCAGGGCAAAATCTGAAATACAAACAGAAGAATTCCAATTGTGATTACATGTGTAATAACCCAAACCAAAACATCCGAACAAAATACCCAAGGACTTAAAGCCCATGCTCAGTGGGCTATGGAATATGTATGTCTTCTTTCCCTTCCAAATCTCCTTCATATAAAGTGTTCTTCATCTAAAACTCTTCTGAACAGACACAGGCTGTGCGCACACACCTTTTACCAAATACCACAAATACTATCAGCAGGGTTGCCAAACTAGTTGCAGCAAAAGGTATTTCTTTATCCATACAGTGTCTATGTCTACTTTCCTGGGTGGTTGGAGGAGGTCATAGTCAGGATGGATAGAGAAGATCACAAACAGGGCGGATGGAGGAGCTTACAGCCACAATATATGGAGAAGATCATAGCCAGAAATTAATGGAAGAAGTGAAAGCCTGGATAAATGGAGGGGCCACCTTTAGAATGGATAAAGAAGGTCACAGCCATGATGGATGGAGAGGTCACAGGCAGAGTGTGAATGATTGGGGGAGATCACAACCAAAGTGAAAAGAGAAGGTCACAGCCAACATGGATGAAGGTCACAGACAGGATAAATGTAGGGGTCACAAGCAGGATGGGTGGAGAATATCACAGCCAGGGTGAATGGAAAGGTCATAGTCAAGATACATAAAGGGGATCACATATAGAGCTAGGAACAGAGCACCCCTATTTTTTCAGCTCTACAAGACTTTTAGAGTAAATTTATACCACCATTGTGGTGAATTACATTGAATAGACTGCTTAACGCGCCACACACAGCAAAATTTAAAATATTAAGATTTAAATTTAAGAGATACACTAAGGTATATTCAACACTTGGTTTATTATCTTTTTTACTTGCATATCCACTCAGCATTTCCTTGCTATGGTGATAGTAGTCACAAAAAAGCTATTTGGTGTGTTTTTTGGATAAGATCCATTCTTGGAGGGGGAAAGCCCCCTCCTGTACCCAACTTCATTCAAGACTTTCCTGATGCATTATTATGCATTATTATCTCCCAGGACATCTCTATACCTCTAATCCTCAGCAGAATGTTCTACTGGATCAGGAGGGATAGATAGGACTGTTTATGGTTAGCAGTAATCCAATTCCTAGTAAAAGATAAGTCCAGCTATTGACTGATCCCCTCACACACTCTCTTATCACTGACATTGATTTTATGGAAACCCTTGTCAGTTATTTACTACCTGATAATGAAATATTATTTGTTCAGCAGATAGAACACATGATATAATGCAATCATTCTCCTTAATATGTTTGATAAAGCAAAAAAGTCTGTATCACTGTTTACTCACAAGATAGTGATCAGTAAACTATATGGATAACATGACCCATTCTTAAGCATCACCTTGAAATTTAGATTTTATGGTGATAAAATTAAGCTTTTTAAAATATACAACCTGCTTTAGGTCAGAAGCATCACCTAAAACATGTGTCGGGGAAAAAAAAATTCAACATATGCACATTTCTTTTTGTGTAATACCATTAAATACCCCTAAATACAGACAAGTCCCCCTTGATTCCTGGCAGAAATGAGATCCAAATTTTCCCTTGAGGGTGGACACTTTAATGAACTAAGTTGCAAGGATTGATGTCAGCTCTCCCAGGTTTCTTTTTCTAAACTACAAAATACCTCCACCCTCTTCATCTTTATCTCTTTTCATCATTTCATCAATCACATCCACAAAGGTGTCGATTAAGTAGGAGGTTTCACTATGCTATACAAAAAGAAAGTTGGGGTATCAGGACCTTTTACCAGTTCCAAGGGTAGCATACAAGGGAGGTTCATTATTAAGGTTTATATACACTTATAGATGTTCTTTCTGGCTATCTGAACTGCTGGGAGTTCCTTCCAGGTAAACAGCTACAGGTTGAAAAGAGCATTGTTCCTGCCAGCAATTTGAAAATCACAGGCATACTGTTTTGCTCACCACCCTATACTCTTAGGCTACAAACACATATCAGGTGATTCTTGGCTGATACAAGCTGTTGGGATGAGAATATTAATGCCCTAATTCTCATATTTTGCCTCTGGAAGTTTATAGGAGATAATTTGGCCACAGTGCATACATGACACCACTGCCTAAATTTCAGTTTGTGCCACTACTGACCCCTGTCCTTGTCCTGCCCTTCATTCTACCCCAATCTCAAGCTTCCCAAACTGAGAACAGTGCCAGGTATGATTGTGACCCAAGGGCAGGAAGTGTGTTACAAGCAAGATTACAAGATGAAATGCAAGGGAAATACACATGTGGGAGGAAAACTAATGCAACCACCATATCTAAGGGCTGGTAAGGTTCAGATATAATTTCATAAGAGAATTGAAGAAGTCTTCCCACTGTATGAAACCATGCTGGACTGTTGCTTTAAAATACCTCCTATGTACCTTTTTGACGTTGAATGCAAAGTAGGTGATTGCAAACGTAAGATCCAAAGGAATGGCTATCCCTTAACATAGATCAATAAAAGATTTCGCACTATTACCCTTTTACATAAAAACAAATAAAAGCCGGTTGTTTCCTTTTCGTTTGTCCTCTAGACTTTTTCCTAGTATCTGGTACAATCAGGAGTGAGTTAGCTGGCTAAAAATGGAGCTGTGATTTCATATAACCACAGGTATGAAGGAGCTGCACCTAACATTCACTTCACTGTTATAGTCAACTCATCTCATGTCTAACATTATAGGAGAGCCACAAAGACTGACTGCCTCCTATGGCCTGGGAATATATAAATATATATATATAGCTTTGAAAGGCAACTGTGGGTCCTAAAGTGTCAGGATGAGCAGCCATTCAATGGTAATTTAATCCAAGAAAATACATACCGTAATTTAGATACCAGTCAGGGAGGCTGAGAGGCCTCAGATTTTCTGCACAGTAAAAATGTTATTAAACCATTCTGTAACTATACTTAGGAGAAGTATAGAGGCAGGGGATGCCAGTGCTGACTTGCAATGCTAGTTGCCTGACTGTCCCTGGCTTTGATACTTTCTGACTTTCCTAAATGACATAGTTGTTCTCAGTTAGAGAGAAATCAGAGCTGCAGATCTGCACACTGGTTTTAGATAATTGACCCATTCACTCCTTGGTGTTCTGGTAGGTTCAGCTACTGTGACAATTGTTGCATGCTACCATGTGTTCTGTTAAAGCAGAACTAAACTAAAAAAGAAATCCTACTTACTTTTAATTCCAAAGAACCCTTGATCCTGCTGGAGATGTCCTCAATTGGGTCCCGCGCCGGGATGAAGTTGGATTACAGGACAGAGCGAGACCCAATTAAGGACTGAAGCATGAGTGCTGCTGCCATCTTGTTTTTTCTGGCTACTTGCACTGCGCAGATTGGGTGGCATAGCCTGCTGTAAAGTGAAACAAAAGAGTTTTTAATAAATAGGATAGAGGGACTTGTTTTAATAAATAGGATAGAGGGACTTGTTTTCAGATGTTTTAATTACAAATTGTTGGTTGTTGAAAATGTTCTGGAAATATTGCCTACAAAGTCCCTCTATCCTTTTTTCCTTTTATCAATAATTGTTAATACTGGGATGCGGCAAGTGTATTAAATGTGGATTTAAAGAAGGGATGTTCCATGTATCTTTCAATTAGAAGGAAACAAATGAGTGCCGATATCACTGAGCATGCACGCATCTAAGCTTTTTTTCCCCCAAATGTAGAAAAAAACTTTTCCCAGATTGGGCAGGCAGGAGCAGTTAGGAGCTGGGTATCCCGGGAGCCTCTGTGCTCTCTTTTCTCTATTCTGTCTTTATCGCTGTGCATTCTAGTAGACTGCAATGCATGTGCGTTGAAGCTACATTGTTGTGCCTCAGTTTGTTGGAACTGCAATACACTAATGCACATGATTTATGTTAAAATGCTCTACCAGCAATACACCACAATAGAAAAGTGTGAATGGATTCTCAAAGTACAATTAAAACTAAAGCAATAGGATCAGCACGACTTTAGTCCCGCTAATCTAGCAATGGTAAAGTCAAGAGACGGCCTTTATAGATGAGAAGATTCACTACAATTACAGCAGTAGGTCTTTTTTATAAGAAAGTTATACATAGATGCATCTCACTGAATGACACATCCAGCTTTGTAATTATCGGCTGCTTTGGTAGGGTTATGACTGCACTGTGACTCGCACATTCATCCCAAATGTGTCTAACATTCCAACTGCAAAGTTGGTTCTGGATATTACTTAACATTTACCAGAACTCACACGTGTAATAGAATTAAACATGGGGCACGCAGTATGGGGAGGGTTTTTATAGCAGAGAAGATATGCTATGTCACTGTTTTACACTGGTCAAGGGGTTCCTTGACCAATGACCAATTCATACTTCTCAGGTTGCCACTAACTCCAATGATTATTTTTGGCTAAATGTAAGTGTGACCTTCTTCCCAGTGACCATCACACTAATGTGCTGTGAGCTGTGAATATAGATGGGGTTCCCTGAAGGTTTTTTCCAGCATATATCAAAATAATATTATTTCCCTGTTAATAAAAATTGGCCAATCAAGTCAGCCCAAGCCCCGAACCCAAAGATGAGTGGGGAAAGATGGTGGTGCTAGCAAGGAAGCCCATGGACATCCCACTGCTAGAGGTTAGGTGAATACAGTTCAGCTTTGAGATATGTACTATATTTAAAGCATATCTAAACCCCAAAACAAAAATCCTCCTCTATGGAGTGGTCATGCTTCACTAGCTAGTGGATCAATGACCTGGGGCAAGCAAAGGACCTGTGTTGGTGGACTTTTTGTTCTTGTGAAAAGTTTTTTAACATGCAAGTCTATAGGAACGTGAAACGTACTTGAACCAGGTCAACTATAGGTCAATGCACATATCAAAGGATTCCAAATGATCTATGAACAATCTCAAACTTTATTTTCTACCGATCTGCTCAGAACAATTTCTCCCCCTACTGAGCACCAATAAAACCCCTTTACATAAGCATTCTTCTTTTTTTCTAACTACCGAGTTTAGATATTCTTCTCCCGCATGCAGGAGTTACGTCATTCCCACCTGCCCAGTCTGCCACCCCAACCAAACCGAGGACAGGGCAGTGTGAATAAAAAATAAAGTTTATTTAATTCTAGAGGGGACATTGCATGTTTCTTCCTGGAATAAAGGACCTAAATGGTGACAGTTTTTTATGTTGTTAGTTTCACTCTGCTTTGAACCTAAAGTGTAAGATCTCTGTGCTGTGGGCAGCAAGGTGGCTCAGGGGTTAGCGGATTGGACTTTGTAGAACTAGGTCCCAGGTTCAAATCTTGGCCAGGGTTCTATCTGAATAGGTTGCAGGTTCTCCCTGTGTTTGCTTGGGTTTCCTCCCACATTCTAAATACAGTTAGATTAATTGAATGTACTAAAGATATATGACTATGGTGGGGACATCAGAGTGTAAGTCTCTTCGAGGGACAGCTAGTGACAAGATGAGCAATGAAACTCTGCGTAATATGTCAGTGCTATATAAATACTGTATAATAAAAATATATTCCTTTTGAATATATATATTTTATTCTTCCGAGTTACACTATACCAGACTATGTACTGCATATACAATATGTAGGCTTAGTCTTTTCATTATGCCTAACATTCAACATGGCGCACTATGTGTGATAACTGGATATATTATCCATCCCAAAATGTCCCTAACTTTTTCAAGTCCCAAAGTTAGGAGGGACGGTGGAGATCAGCTTACCTTTCCTATGAGGATTGTATTGCTGGGATTCTTGTATTCTCTCCACTGTCAAACATTTCTGAAATGACAACCATAGCACTAAACTACCACCTAGTGGTCAATCTATATACTGCATTGCATTTGCCTGTGATATCCAGAGCCATCATTCCAATTAAACAGACTTTAAAATGGGCAGCCTGGGCTCTTATAATTAAATTCTTTGACAAAAAACAAAATTAAGGTCTATTTATGGTGTTATTTACATTAGGTGTATTTGTGTGCTGTATATCTAAATATATATATCTATATATATTTATATATAAATAAATCAGTTCAGATTAATCATCTATTTAAAAACAATTTATACAAAGTGCATGTACAAAGCCAAATTTACATTTTGTTTCATTGTTAAGCCAGCTACTAATAGTGGTCAGATCCAATCTGAATCATTTGTGAATTGAGTCGAAAGTATTCGAGACTTTGATTCTCAGTTCTCCTGCTGGAGATAAGAAATAAATAGTGATCTCCAAATCTAGTTCAAGTAAACTTTAAAATTCCAACTCAGGATTTTTGCCCCTTTTTGAATTGCTCAACTGATGTAATCGAATTCAGTCTTATTCTGCACCAGTTTCAGCACCCTGAAGCGCATATACCGTAATAAAGCACACACAAAAAAAAAACTTGGCCTTTCTCAGGAAATCTTAGTGATTGATCACCATTCATGCAGCAAAAGAAATCGGATTCTAGTTGAAATCCCCTTGTTTAGCTTAGCAACACACAAATTCACAACTGGCCACCTCCTTTTACTTCTTTACACTGAAGACATTTGCAGTATGTTTCTGTTTGTTGTCCTGCTGCACAATACATTTGGGGCCAATCACACGTCTACCTGTTGGTATTGCCGAATGGATAAGAATCTGTTAGCATTTCTCAGCATTGAGGGCATCATTCATCCGGCCCAAATCCCCAACTCCATTTGCAGAAATGCAGCCCTAACATTTCAAGGAACCTCCACCATTCTTCACTGTTGCCTGCACTCATTGTCCAGACCTTTGGTGAATAAACTGCTTTTTGCTAATGCCAAATATTTCAAATTTTGAGTAATCAGTCCAGAGCACCTGCTGCTATTTTTCTGCACCCACCTTAGTTTGTGTGTATAAATAAGTGCCTTGGCCTTGTTTTCACAATTCTCCCATGAAGACCTCCTCTGGCCAGATTTCTTCAGATGGTATATGGATGTAAATGGGACTCTCAGGTTCCTGCCCGATGGCTCTGCTGGACATCCTCTGATTTGGAAGGGAAATACGCATGATGTGTCTTATCTACCCCACTAAATTTCCTTTGCTGACCAATGTGTCAACAGTCCTCAACGTTACCGATTTCTTTCTTTTTTTGTGATTCTTCAAAATAAGCTTGAACAGCGCATGTTGAACCCTCAGTCTGATTTGAAATCTTTTCCAGGGAAAGACCTTGCTGTAGTATAAAAACGTTCTCTTGTTGCTGTGAGTCTTGGCGTGGTGTATGATCTGTGATATGAAACTCTTCCACAATCTCACCTTGGCAGCAGAACAGAGTTTGGCTGTTCCTCATCCAGGCCTAAGCCCCCTGCACAGCTGTTTTTGTTTCACTCATTGACAGCATACAATCTCCATATGACAATGATGATCATTAGAACCTGCTTGGTATAATTGGTATACACCTGACTAGAATCCTACAAAATCCCAACACTATGGTGGTGTACCGTATAAAACTGATGCTAATTTGAATGTAAAGGGTAGTTACACCCAATATTAATTAATTTGATTGTTTCTTTGTTAGCTCATTTTCACAAACTGAACAGAACAATTTCAATTTATATTTGTTAAAGTGTTCTTACTATACAGCATTTTTTACACCTGCCTAAAACATTTGGACAGTATTATATATATTGCAGTATGGTAGTTTTAACATTCTTGTATCACAGACAACACAACATGTGAAGAAACATGTGCAGCTAAAACTATTTTTTCCTTTCAATGAGCTATGTAGTGGCATAGTTTCTCAACCTGGCTTCCTCCAGAAGTAGGTAGGGGTTCCTTGATCAATTTGTACCTCTAAGGTCAGTTAAGTGGCAATGGTCTCTTTGGCCATCTGTAAGAATTATTCTTTCCACTGGCCACTACAAAAATCTACTGTGAGCTGTGCATATATTAATTATAGTAGAGGTTCCCCGATACCCTAAAAGTTATTTCAAGGGTTTCCCCATGTTAAAAAAGAAAGGCTGCCATAGAGTGTCACTTGACTGACAGATCCAAATCTATTGACATCTCAAACCAAGATGGCGGCACCCAGCAGGATTCTCTGGGTTTTTACACAAGGCAGGCTTTTTACGGATAAATAACATGCATTAAATTCAAACGAAACATATAGTCTGGTGACGTTAGGAGGGCATTGTACTGTAGAAAAACAATGCCCCCTAGAGATTTCCCTGTCAGTGCCAAGCTAGAGCACATCTCTTCCAGGTTATTCTTTTGTCGGAGACCCACATATGTGATGTCATGCCTGATTTCCAGAGTGACCTTTTCGCAAGCTTGAGCATATGGCTACAGGTAAGCAAATGAGAAAAGATGCTATTTAAGACGTCAGGGCAGAGCATGAGATAATGACAAGTTGCCAGAATTATATGTCAGTTTGCCATATTGCATTTTAAAGGACAACTTTGACTTGAAAAAAATATACTCCATAGCGTTTTAACTCCTCCAACGTCCCCATCGCTGTGAATTAGAAGCGCCCCTGGTTTAGTGCCAGTGAACATTACAGCTCTACTGTACTTTCAAGATTTGGAAAGTGAGAGTAAGGCTATTCTTGTCTGATAATCACCTCAGTGCTGATACCGGAAGACTATCTGGTGTGTGCACAGCGCATGTCAACTGTCCCAGCAGATCCATGGACAATGCACAATCGTAACGAAAGTAAAGAGGAGAGACCACAGTGGGGTGCAGCTCCGTCGTTCTCCCCCTCCCCTCTCCATAGAGCAGAACAGCAATGTACGAACAGCGTTCATTCATGTATCGTGCAGTCTTTTGTCGTTGGAAAGAACCATGAAATATCCTTTCCAACGACAATTATTGGACATGTTTATGTAGCCATTTGTACAACCTCTTCTCTCCTAACACGTCACTGGCCATTCATAAAAAAAAGGCGTTTTGTGTTTGGTCAAGGAAAGGTGGATCACTAATTGAGTACCAGAAGTACTGTGGAGCTGTTTGGTGGCACTAAACTCAATGTCCCTACTAATTCACAGTGATAGATATTGGAGGAGGTAACTTTTTATGCTAAAACTATTATTTGATACTAACTGGAGTTGTTCATCAAGCTGCAAATCCTTTAGGGTCAGGAAAAAATACATTTTAGTCTCTGGGGTTTTGATAAACTTTTGCTATAAAAAAAATTTTTCTCTTGCATTTCTGAAATATTGATGGGGATACATAGTCAGCTTAGTTGCAAACTGTGGAATAAATTTTATAGGCCCAATATAAAAAGAAGCCTATGATGGTGTCTGACACTTGGATTAAACCAACAGATTCTGCTTTGCCAAGCAACCTGCTTTTAACCAGCTCATTGATCTCTTATTTACCTATTTGATATAAGAGGATGGGGCAGCACTTTTTGATAAACGATGGTTGGTTATAGATTGTCATGGAGTGAGTATATTTCACATTATATAATCAGCATTTGTGCTAAACCTAAATTATAGATTGATGTTATCTGTACTTCGGTGCCCTCAATGGAAAGCAGAAGTGTTGCATTCCTTTTCTTGCACTTTAAAAAGGGCAAAATCACAAAGCAATATTAAAAAAACATCATCTTTTAAAATGCTCACGAGGCTTCAATAATTACAGATTAAAAGCTAAAAATGTAGCAAGTCACTCACAGGAGACAGCTCTTGTTCATACAAAATGTATGAAACTTTGCTTCCTAGCTATTGACTACCCCACAACACAAAATTGTGCGAGCAACTGTTTTCTGCAGCCAGTATAACTTACAGTGCAGAATGGATAGTAGAAGTCACAAGACGATGGCTGCCCTGTGAGTATAAAATACTTACAGTTCTCCTTTGGTACTCAAGAGTGCAAACCCAAGAATCTGTACCTTTTTAAAGAAAGCCTTTGCGTGTATCTGGGGGGCTGCCATTGCTAACCAGGCCCTATGAAATTGCTTATTGTCTGACCGAGATTGATCTGCATTTGGAGTCACTAATCTGGAAGAAATATTAACATAAGGCATTCTGACACCAATTTACCCCATGCAAGTTCTAGCTTTGTGAGACAAAAGGCAGCTCCCACATTGGTGAAATGCGTTTTGTCACTTTATGAAGTGTGAATTATGTGTTCTATGTAATCCAGCAGAAAGAAAAAAAGCATAGCTGACAAATGAAGCCTGAAATTCAGAGCTGAACTGTCACATGAAAGAGGAAGTTTAGAAGACACAATAGTTTGGGACAATCAAAAATTATTTGTCCGTGCTTGCATGGATAAAACACACGTTCTAAATAGGTTTTTCTTTTTTCCAAACATAACAACCTCTATTGTTTTCATACTTCTGCACAAAAGAAAGCTGGGGAAAAAAATGAGTAAGAGATAACACCTTTGACCGAACTCTCAAGCTGTGTGTACAGACACTAGATTTTCATTCCCCAGATGTTTGTGATCGTCTTGAAAATCTGTACTGCTGTGTTGGATCGCTTATATGACGGGCAGCTAATGATCACTACTGGGGAGGAAGCAGCGGCTTTCCCTCCATCAGACAACACAGCTCTCATTTAATCTGCTGTCACTGTAAACAATCATTATTGCATGTCTGTATAATCAAGGCAACCAAACCTGGTTTGGGAGAGGGGAAAGAGAAACATTTCCTAAGTAACCTTCACAATTGTGTGTTGGGCCACTTCAAATAACTTATGCATAAACTTAAAAAAAACACAATAATTATATAAACAAAATATAGAACTGTTTTACTATTTTCTCTACAGATGCTATTAGACTTCTTTGGCAGACAGTACAGTCAGGATTGCCACCTACAGCTGAACAAACAATGAAGCAGCAGTTCAATGACAAGGTTATCCCCGGTATTCTCTCCTCTTGATATTTAAGCAGTCAATAACCTCTCGCAGTCGCCTCTTGTGCAGCCTTTTCAGATGACTGGTCTTTATAACAATAAATGTGGCCACTAAATTAGGCAGCATTTCCAAATGATAATAAAAAGAAGTTAGATTAACCTCCCTAGCGGTCGGCTTAGTTCAGTATTTTTGAATGTCAAAGCGGTACATTGTTTTGCATGGTAATTTGTTGTTTTATATTGTAGGCCTGTAATTCTTAGGAATAACTCACTGAAATCTGTGCAAACAAGGGTCTAAGAAATGTACCAAGAAAACTAAGTGCAATACATTTTAGTTATTACATATAAAAAAAGCATCTTGAAATTCAGTCAGGTATAGAGATCAAGTATAGTGATCATAGGAAAGTATGAGCAAGCCAAAGAGAACGAGGAAGAGGGTTCAGAGAGTGCGGTCAGTGTCAGAGAAGTCATGACACGTCATGTGTGTTTGATGAGGTTATCAGTGAAAGTCATTAGTAGGTCAATGGAGGGGAGAAGGGAGTGACTAGGGGTTGAATTAAATTCTAAGGTGAAATGGAAGCCAATATTGAGAACTGCAAAGAAAGGCGTCAGAGGAGGAGCGGAGGGAAGGATGGATGAGTCTGGCTGCAGCATTCATAATAGATTGTAGAGGAGAGAGTAGGGTTAGTGGAATACCAGAGAGGAGGAGGTTACAGTAATCCAGACGAGAGATAGGAGTGTGTACTAGAATTTTGGTGGTCTCTGGGGAGCGTATTTTGGAGAAGTTACGCAGGTTACAGTAGCAGGACCTGGAGATGTATTGAATGCAGGGTATGTGTCTACAATCTCTACAAAATCTGCTTCCAAAAATTTTTGGTTTGTAACACCAAACATTTTTCTGATGTACTGATGTTGATTTGATCTTGATTAGTTACAGGTTTTCCATTGATACAAACCATGTGAAGGTGTTAATATTATTCTGAATTATATTTTCATCTTCTGTCAATATACATGACAAGCTTACAAGGTTAACAGCACAAGTACAGCATACCAGTATAAGTGCAAGCAGTGCACTGGACAAAGCTGTGGGATACAGTAATTTGTGTAAATTTCCTGCCAGGTCACACTCCTCAGAACATTGCCGCCACCACACACGCATAGACCTCATTGATCACACCAGGGATGCAAGATCAGGGCATACAGATGCTGGGCGGGCATTGAAGGGACCAGGTAAGCCCTTTACAATGCCACCCCAGGTGTGGCTCCAGGTTACCGCTTTTGATACTAAAAATTAACCCTGAGCCACATTTGGGAATACCGCTAGAGGGGTTATTGGCTGCATTAAAAAGTAATGCAGCAAAGTGGAAACAATTCATTTTGTGGTTTATGCCCATACAATAACTTTAAAACAAGGTCTCACTAACATGTAGTTGCATGCATTGTGGAGAAATTCATCTTCAAAGTTCACAGCAGAAAACTTGAGGGTTTATTCTCTCATTAACTCAGCATAAAACGGCCGCTCCCCAATTCTTCACTCAGCAGCAACTTAGCAGTTCAGCTTTTCCCTTCCAGCAAAACTCAGCAGCATTCGAGTCTTCTAACACAGAGCTCTGGGTAGTAAAGCAGAGGTAACAAAAGGAGGAATTTAACAATTTCATTACTTTTGCTGTGCTGGGAATGATTATCACATTTCTTGATATATCTCCTAATTAGAGAAGCATTTCCAAATCTGTAAACTAAACAGTAATCAAAACAGCAAGTAAAAATGTGAAAGTCTCCATACAAATCACTTCATTTACGTAAATGTTACAACAACTGAAAACAATTTCAGCATAAATTCAAAAAACAAATTGGCATGAACGGCTGTTATTCCAGGCACTTTAAAAGATCATATTTTATTTACTGTATAAGAAAAAGCTAGTATACAGAGGGAATCTGATAACTGCAACAATTGTTACCACCTCATTTTTGTAGCCTTCATTTACCCATCCACCAATAAGGCCGCGTGCCATGGCCCCCCTGTTGCGCTGCTTCTGTCACCACTGTGTGTACAGGTCCCACTTGCAGCAGGGAATGAGATGGCCCATGAAGCATCAATCCATTCTATGAACAACTATGGAAGAAATGTGACAGGCAAACAGCGCTCAAACATTAATGTGCTAAGCCACATAATTTTACATACATGTATAATTAAAAAAAAGAAAAGAAATTAGCGTTTTGCAGTTTAGTTTTTTTTTTGTTGCAGAAAACCTGTAGCTGCAAATGTGCGTGTGCAACTATTGTTTTAAACAGACAGTCTTGATTGCGTTTGAGCCTATACAGAAGACAGTACCAGGACAAAGCAATGACCTATGTGAAGACAAAGGGTCGCTGCACCAAAAAAAAAAAAAACAGATATTTCAGTAATGGTCTGCAGACAACATTTTGCTGCTGGAGCTCCCACCTCTGCCAAGGTCTTCCCAAAAAAAAAGGAGGTTCCATCTCAATGTCTGTGCTTAACTTTAATAATGTATAGTTAGACAGTTTTGTTATTGCACAAACAGCTGATATACAGATTTCTACAAAGATAACTGCAGAAATCTCTCAACCCAAGTCTCAGCATCCGTCCACATTGTAATGCAATCTTGCTCATTTGATGCAAAGAGTACATGCTCAGTAACCTATAAGGAAAATACATTGGGGGAGGGAACCTCAATTCCTTGTGGCAGTGGTGTGAAATCTCATTAAGGGACCATGCTGCCTAACACCCTTGACCTATGCAAAAATTTGTTAGGGTACTAAGCCCTGCAGTGTCTTAACCAAATCTGAAACATCAGTATTGGTTGGACTGATTCTTTAAAATAAAGAATGGAACCCAATAATTGCAATTGCAAACAATTCACATTAAAAAAAACAATGGAGAACAACTGAGCCACTGGTATATGCCAAATGTTAAAAAATAATGCTATATGTGCCACAACAAATGTGGGTCACAGTTCACTGTACGTTCTCACTTTTAGCCCTGAGAAAATCAGAGCCTGAA
The DNA here is from genome assembly GCF_032062135.1 of Pyxicephalus adspersus. Classification (NCBI taxonomy): domain Eukaryota; kingdom Metazoa; phylum Chordata; class Amphibia; order Anura; family Pyxicephalidae; genus Pyxicephalus; species Pyxicephalus adspersus. The sequence continues at coordinate 90,008,765 of NC_092863.1, forward strand.
ATGCATCATGGACTGGGTTTGACGTCTGTTATACGACCAAAATATTTAGGAATTTCTTAAACTATACAACTGGAACTATGTACACACAATTTGATGGAATGTTTTCCCCATCCCAAGCATGGCTTCCAGAGACCATGTGACCATTTACACTAAATACTTCCAAGATTTAAAATTCTGATTATGACAAATTTACAAGAAAAAAAGGCATTAGCACACAGCAGCTTAAAAAAAACAAACAAGAAAAATAAAATGAACAAAGTTTAACTGTGTAAAAAGTGGAGAAATGGAGAGAGCTATTTGAAATTTGGTGACTGAAAGGCCCTTCCGTGATAATTCCGCTAATTTGTAAACCATCTTGTGGGATTCTGTAGAGAAACTTGAGGCAAACAAAACCCATGTGCATCTGGCGGTGTCTTATCTCCATCACAACTGATCTAGGCCCTCTAGCCGTGTTTTGAGATGCACAAATTTAAGGAGTAGTGTGATGCCAATATGGCAATAAGTATTTGAATTCTCTCATCAAGCTGTCTTGAACCAGCCCGGGTCCTGCATACAATTCAATGTCTTTATGCGAACAGTCAAAACAAGCAAAAGGTAAAATTACTGAAAAAAAAATGTCAAGCAGAGACAACTGGTTTGACATAGAATGAACATTTCAGTCCCATAGGTTTATTTTGTGAAGGTGGCCACTACGGCCCATAGGATTTCATTAGTGTTTGGCTTTGAAGCCTCAACTTCTGGGTCTAGATCGAGCAGCTGCCGGACCCTCTTCATAGCCAACTCGTACTGGTCATCCAACAGTGGGGCGAAGGCATTCTCGATGACGTCGGAAGAATGGGCTAAATAGATCAGGGCCAGCAAACGTTTATCCATACGATGAGGATCCTTCACCCACTTGTCAAGCACAGCTTCCTGAACCCTCTTGATGAGACGCTGCTTGATGTTGTTGTTGGTGAGTGGGTGTGTGGTCATGTCAAACAAGAGGAAGTTTTGCTTCTCGGTTGTCAGAACACCCTTTTCTACAAGATTTTTCGCCAAGCGTTCACGCACATTTCGTAACTGAAAGTGAAGCTTTAGAGGGTTCCAGGTCTCACCTTAAATAATAATAAAAAAAAAAATATATATATATATAAGCAAGAGTGAGCCTAAACATTTAGGAGCATCCTCAACATTCTTCTTCTAGCCTGAATAAAACTGGACAATATATATATATATATATATATATATATATATATATATATATATATATATATACATACACACACACACACACCAATACACACAGATACATATATATACATACATACACACACACACTATATATACACACACACAGGTAGTCCCTGGGTTACATACGAGATAGCGACTGTAGGTTTGTTCTTAAGTTGAATTTGTATGCAAGTTGGAACAGGTACATTATTTTAATAAATGCAATTAGGACAGATGTTTGTCTCTAACATGTTATTAGGCAGAGTGGTTTCAGTTGCTGTATAAAATCCTCAATGTGAGCTAATCACAAATAAAGCAAAAAAAAAAGCCTAGACATTCAATAACTTCTGGAACAAGCTGTGCTTCAATATGTAAAAAGAAACAACTGCAGAGTTTGTCTTGGTCATTAAAGAGTTACAAGAGGTTGCAGAAAGAGCTCAGTCCCAGTTGTGTTTAGCAAAATATTTCTTCTGCAAGTCATGCAAACCGCCCTGCTCCAAGCCTCTGTCCTGCATGGAGGGAGGATGGAAGCCCTCTTGGTATATAGGAGTCCTCCATATGTCACTAGACCTAGTATGTAGAAATATAGATTGTATGGAATTTCCTGTACACTAAAATTTTACTCGAGTGGATCCAGAAGGATATCAAAGATTTTATGGGTGACGCATCAAGTGCCGGTACATAAACACTTCAAATATGTAAGCAAGCAGCATCACAACCAATACCACCTATGTGGTAAAAATGTAATGTAAAAAATGTGCATTGAAGGGGGTAAAAAAAAATTATAAACGTAGCTTTGGGCTGGCAATGCATGTGACCATGGTATTTGAACTGTCCAAGGCTCAGACAGGAAGCTTGGTACATTATAGGAGGAGCACACATATTTGAAGATAAACTTAAACATATGCAGTTTTCTCCCCAACCCCTCTTAACCAGGCGCACCACCTGGCTGTTATTTGGTGCTTACTGAAATGTTGGGTCACAATAAGGAGGCACTGGACATTTGGGGCATAATACAAAGACAATGAAAAAATGGGACATACTGAGAGGGTGGTCATTAGAATAGTGGAACAAAGTATAGGGGTGTGGTAGAAAGCTAAAGGGGTTACTGAATTCCTATGGTATGCTAACTGGGAAAACTGAATTTGTCATGTGTTGCTCCACTCACATGTTCTTCCCATCTAGCAGGAAAAAATTTTTGGGAGAAAACTGTCAATATGTTTAAAAAGAATTTAGTGCCAGATAGAATCAAATAAATACCCAATAAATAGAACTGCCCTAATGTGTTATATTTATTTAGCCCCTATGGACGTGTTTATAAACATACCACTGAGAAGTTCAATCCAACTCTGTACGGTCTCTGGAGTCGGCGTTTCCTTAATGTGTTTTAAGGCTTCGTCCAGCATGACATCCCCTGTCGGAGCATCAGATTTGCAAACAACCTGATAAAATTAAGAATTTTGTCAACAATTTTAATTGTAAACTGTACAAAACTTCCCTTAAAGGGATTTTCAATGCTTGTTTGAGATCCCATCATCTAAATAACACAAAAAGAAGTCAAAGGCACACTAAGAAAAGTTACAATTCTATTCCAAATGCAGCACACTCTCACGGTCTAATGAAACATTACTAGAATGTCTGTAGAAGAGGTATTTTTCACCAGTGTGCATATGTATCAGAAAGTTAGTAACAATTTAAACTACTACATCCAAAACAACAGACATGATACCAACAATGATCTAACAAAGAAAACCATCAACTTAGGCTTAACCTTTACCCTCAAATAAACCTTAAAGAAAGCTAAGGCTACACAGACATATCAAACTCTGATATGGGGAGATTTAAACAACTTCAGGCAGTACACATTTCTCTCCAGCATGGAAAAGGACATCCAAACATGGGTTTTAACCAAATGCTTTTTTTTTTTTTTAAATTAGGGCTTAGAAGATATCAAAATAAATAAAAATGTAAAAACGTACAATACTACATAGGAGTCTATACATGTGAAGAATATTTCATACCTTTCTTGCCAAGAGACTTTTACGTCTCATGCCACCAGCTTCCAGGGCAATTCTACCTCGAAATGCTAGTTCAATTAACATGCACCCACGTAGACCAGCAGAAATGCAGTCATTCCAGAAGGATGTGTAACCCTGAAAAAGAAAGTTTTCACATTTTATTCAGCCACTTCAACATTCAGCAACAGATATGAATTGTATTTACAAACTAAAATACATTTTTAACACTCTCTATTCATGAAAAAAAAATATTTTTAAACGTTAAGTGAGGCAGGTATACAAGTTTACAGTTAAAACAAAAATAAAGTTCTACTTTGAGGAAAATGTGATCAGGCAGATCATTATTATAGATTGGGACAGGCGATGTCCCTTCTGCAATAATCCCCTTTACATGTCTGATCTCTCCGGGCTATCTGGCAAAAATCTGAGCATTCACAGCGTCAGTTTTGATCACCAGAATGCTCAGCAATGAATGAACTCCCAGAGTTATCCTGGCTCAGCCAATCTAGATCAAATGCTGGCCCATTGTAAAGCTACGTACACACTTCCAATTATTATCGTTGGAAAACGAACGACGAACGATCCTGCACGATATATATGAACGATCGTATAACACCGATCCTGCACATAGAGGTAACGACACGATCGTTCGTAGATATTGTACACACAATAGATACGATCGTTTAAGCGATAGAGGAACTATGTGCACGACAGGAAAGTGAACGAACGTTCGTTCATTACGCATGCTCAGCCCATGGACGATCAACGAACGACCGTACACACGAACGATGTTCAACGATCGTCGTCCAATCCGATCCGCCGGTCCGGTCGTTTGTTTCCAACGAGTTTCCTCGTTCGTCGGCGTCGTTGGTTACTTTTTTACGAACTATTTTTTGCCCAATCGATCGTTCGTCGTTCGATTGGAACGATAAAAATTGGAAGTGTGTACGCACCTTAAGTTTACACTACTACTCGCCACAATCTGAGACCACAGGGGTCATTAGTAAACAAGAGCAGCATTGGATGAATGCTAGAAGCTTATGACTAACAAAAGACAGCAATGTCACCAGAAAACTGCATGGGGGTCCGCATCACTTGTAGTCCATGCAATTGCAATGAGGAGAAAAAGGTGCGAAAGTTCAGTCTTTTCCATATGTGCCTGGGAGAGTGTCTATCACTGGTTACCTCACATGCTTCAGAGTGGTTCAGAAAAGGAGGGTAGGATACATGCAGATATCAAGTCACCAGTGTGACATATTCTAGTGCCTGAAAAACTAGCTTTCCGCACAGCCTCTGCCCACATTTCTGCTGCACTTAGCATTACAGAATATCATTTTTAGGATTTATATGGTTATCCTAGACATTTTTTTTTTTATTCAATTAAACAGAACCTATAACTTTTTATGTTTTCGAAAATTATGTGGAAAAAAAAATACATGCAAATTTAGATCATATCAAATCCCAAAACAAAGATGTAAGATGCAGCTTACAACTTTTCTTTTATCATGGTGTTTATCATGGTGTTTATATCAGTAACACATTTCCTGCTGTCCCAGGGTGACAACACTCACTATATACTGTAACAGTGTAGCAGAAATGGGTCAGGACTACTGAAACCTTCCCCCTCCTTCCTTCATTCATAAAAATATGTGTGGAGCACAGCAGTAAAAGCAACTAAATGCAAGGGAACAAAATGTTTAACACTTTTTCTGAAAGGAGCAGTGTTCATTTGAAGCAGACAGTAAGAAAATTACACATTCCTTCACTTTCTCTGCAGATTTGCCAGGCTTGAAAAACTTTATCCTTATTATGGGATAATCCAGTGCCAAAAAACATTGTGAAAGACTGAGCCAGCATTTTAAAATGTTCTCTGATGGCTATGCCCAGCCTTCCTACACCATCAAAGAGGGCTTATTCTCACAGGGGCTGAATACATTTCTACATCTAGTTGTGTATATATCCCAAAGTACAATTTCTCTCTTTTTAAAACAATCTCTTGGACTAGAAGCTTGGCTTCTTAGAATGGCAATATCCTAGTAATTTCCTGCAGACTGTGGAACAGATGCACACCAGACAAATACAAAGTAGGAAGACTCAAAGAGAAGAACATGATTACTTATATACAACAATGAAGTCTCCTACTCACCAATCTGACTGAAAAGGGGAGGGAAGTGTGAAGTAGGAATCAGGAAGGGAATTCTAGCAAAAGTAAACTTAATTGAAGCCCCCCCCCCAATAATTTTAGTTGTTACAAGCATAGTGAACATATGTGTGTTCCTATTCCTAACACTTCTAAATGATATTTATAGTTGTAGGCCATATGTAAATGTACGGAAATAAAGATGTGTAGCTGGGTGCTCTGCTAACTAGCTAATGTGAAATGTGGACGGTAAAAATAAAAGTTTTAAAATTCAGCACCTACACCAATTAGAAATTGGGGCCGCCTATTTAGACTGGACAAGTCTACAATGAGTCGTGTTATGCACCTACCACTTACAAAACCTTTCACAAAGGGCTGACAGCAGTAGTCCAAAAGCGGACCTAAACTTGCACTACCAGATGGAGCATTCAAAAGTGAATCAGAATAAATATTCCTTTTTTTTCTTAAACAGCTTTTGGTTGATTGACAAGCGGTCACCACAATTTCTATGTGGTTTTACCATCTCCAGATGCTTCTTCAACATCCCTCGTTTGCACAAAGCTTTAAAGCTGAACTTCAGGAACAAAGATGATATTCAATGCATTAAACACCAACTAGCCAAAGTACTTTATTATGTCGGAGTAATCCTTACAACAGCCTAACTCAGCACTCCACGGACTTGCAGAATGATGTAAGACAGACATGACTTTAGTTTGCTGCTGCAGCCACAAGCTGACTCCAGCCTGAACAAAGCTTTAAGTAAAAGTACAACTCTAGATATATATACACTACTGCAACCAACCATCCCACACGCATGTTCTCTAACATTCTGTTTGGCATTGGTCCCTTCCTTGCCATAAATATCGCCATGAACACTGAATCTTCATTCTTTATATAAAGAACTACTCATTTCAACAAAGGTGCAGGCAGAGAAAAAAGCAGCTTTGTATTGTATGGAAGATAGAAGGGACGGGGGAGGGGGGGGGGGGGTTGGGGATTTGTGACATTTAGCTTGGGGGGATATATAGGATGATTTTTAATAAGTTACATAAACCTGTGTTCTGCAATAAAAAAAAAAAGCCTGTCAGCAGTCTAAGAAAGCACATCAAAAAATAAATGTGCAACAGAGTGCATTCTCAGTATGCCTTGGTGGCAGAAATAAATACCCATCATGCAAATGCAAAGTAGTTACCCTATCCTGGGCCAATCATGGTAGCTGAAGATGCCAAACCAAAAAGAGGACCAGACAAAGATTCCAGCAAGGGAACTTGAACTGAATGGGAGACTTAAGCTCTACTTTAAAGCTCTGTACATGTCAGATAACATTTGCCCTGAGACAAACGGTCATAGTTATCACAAGTGGAATTCTGACATGGCTATAGTGGTCTGTGGGCGTCATTCATCAATGCACCATGGCGAATTGATAAACAAGCACCATTCACTTTAATGGAAGAAAGCACAGCGGGGTGCCACTCTCATCCTCCCACCACCCCTCCCAATAGAATTTACCAGCACTGTGTGTACAGCACACCTTTATTCATCCGACACTAAAAATAAAAGACTGTCACTGGAAATAGTCATCTCACATCTTTTCGGAAGTCTATAGAGGGCTTAATTTCAATCTTTATCAACACTTATTCAGACTTGCATTGTTTCCTCACACGTAGCTCTGACCTGCGTTATCTTATTTCTATATACACTGTACAATGGAAAGGTACAAAGGTTTAACCACTTTAGGCGTTTACTCCCCTTCCATCAATGCCTGCTTTACTCTCACCATTTCCTCCCCCTTTATATAACACCCATTATCTCCAGATACATCCCTATGCCCTCTCTCCTCTTCTCTTTGATTGAAAAGGAGAAAGATCAATGTATGCTTTCTTCTCTACACATACTCATATACCTGGAGCCACATACTTTGTCTTCTCTTTCCTCCCCTCTGTGTTCATTCTGATAAAAGGTTTTTTTAGGACTGAAAAACAACCAAATTTAGCAATCTGTCTAAATAGTCTGTGGGTGAAACTGCAGGCTACAGTCACATAATAGCATGCTATAAAACCAATATGATTTAAACAAGGAGGCGGTAGGGGTGGGGAGAAGAAGAACAGTACACAATTAAAACTTTGAAGACTGCAATTCTAAATCATCCGAAAAAAACTGTAACAAAACAAATGTTAATATACAGGGTGACCTACAGACAAGACAAGTTATTATAGGGTTAAAGTTGAAATTAGGAGAAAAGTTTTTATGGTGTAACTGGAAGAGGGTTACATTCTAGTGTTTTATTGATGGACCCCTGCTGGGAAAATTTCCCTCACATCCTGCGGAGTCACAGAAATATAGATAATACAGGATTTCTAAATTGATGAGGGTGATTTAAAAAAGCTGACCACATTGGGCCTGTGTTATTCTTCAAAAAGAGCCATTTATTCATATTACATATGAATTAAAACTAAATTTACCATTAAGGGCTTTATTTATAAAACGGGGAATGAGACATTCCCTCGTGGGAATCTTCCCGATCCATGTGTTTTAATGGCAGTAATTGATCCTAATACACACATACATACATTATTTTTTAGCTGTAATATTATTAAGGCAATCATGTATGAGACACTTCTAATGTTGCACTCACCAGGAATTTATCGCAATGTACACGTCGTGTATGCAACTATTATTTTCCATCATTATAGGAAAAAGGTAAAAATAGTGCGAAGCTGCAGATGAGTGAGAAAGTGTAAAGTTTAAGCATACGGAAAAAGTTAAAAGGCCAATAAAAAGGCTTCTAAGCATGCATCCTGTTACTATGGAAAGTTATCCAACACTAAAGAAACAAGCGGAAAGACAAGTTGAACCTTTCTATACATATGGAGGCAAAGTAAAAAAAAAAAAAAAAAAATTTACATGGTAGGTTTAATGCAGTCATAAGGGAACCGTTTTCCCCAAAAATACGACCTACCCCAAAAATAAGCTCTAGCATGATTTTCTGAATTTTTGAGGATGCTCGAATTATAAAAGCTACCCTGCAAATAAGCTACAATATATATTATAACTACAATATATATATATATATATATATATATAGATAACTACAGTGCCCGACACAGATATTTTTGTAAGCTGGGTGGTAAGAAATTCTAGGCGGGTGGAAGCCGCTGAATTGTGACCCAACTCATCAGTAACCACCCAAAAACAGCCGGGTGGTTGCCAAAAAGTGGCGGGTGGTGCGCCCAGCTAAAAGGGTCTGAGGAGAACACTAACCTACATGGACAAGAGGTGCTCATTTAAGGAAAGCACTATTGCTAGACATGGGAAATTGGGGCCAATGGTTGTAAAGGAAATGGAGCCACAAGAAATTCAAGATAGACTACGGGGTTTGGAGAGGTATAATGATGTTCCAGAAGATTATGACGTGACTGAATTTGAATACATTTTTTGTTTAAGTGTCGATTGCTGTTCACAAAAAAACACGACATCGCCTGAAAATAAACCCTAGTGCATTTTTTGGAGCAAACATTTGTATAAGACACTGTCCTATTTACGGGTAAAATGGGGTAATAACATTGACAAATGCAAGGAAGAAAGCGATCTTGCTTCTTTGTTTACAACCCCCCGATAGGGCCATGTTCAGACTGGCAGTGAGGTTCTGGTGGGGTTATTGCTTCCTCATATTACTGATCCTCTGTCTCTGGGGAGATGTGTAGCTTCTAGCCATAGCAGCTCAACAGAGAATGCATAGGGGCGGCAGCGAGAGGTTCAGTCCAATCTGCAGAAGCTGGTTCCTTAAGAAGCGGTGCAAGCAGCAGGCAAGATGCCAGCCAAAGGAAGCCATGAGGATTTGCTTGACTTGTAGCAGGTCAGAACTCGCTTTAATTACTTGCTGGCAGTCATTGTATTTGCATTACATGACAAGTTACTAAACTGGAAATATAAAGAAAAGCTCTACCGGTAAGGAAAGTAGATACTAAATCTTCCACTGCTTAAACTATTTCAGAGAAAAATGCCCGTGAACTCTTTAAAAACCAAACCACTCGAGAATGTCAACCTCCCGATCACCCCTTGCCCAGTATTTCATTCTAATCCTCACATTACCACAGATCACAGTAGTAGTCAACAGGCGGAATCACAGAGCACAGAAAGGTGCTGATTTTTTTTATGAAATAATGTCCAATGATGCACTTTTTACAATATATTCCTACAGGGAAAGGTTTCTTCACTCAAAGCGTTACATCAAAAGGATTCTAATGACATGACTGCTACTGAGGGATTTAAATTCTAGCTGGCAAAGAGATTTAATCTGACTGAATAAATGCCAGCACTACTGGCAGCTCATATGCAGCATTAGGCTCTGGTCAGCCATTGAAATCCTAAGCATATTAGGTGATTTGCAGCAGTGCATGTTACATACATCAGTATCTTGAAGTTCCTTCAATTCTGAATGGAGCCTCAAAACCTCGATGCGTTGCAGGACAGCACAACCCTTGTACTGCAGAAAAGGGTGAAAAGCAGTGTGAGAAAAATGCTGCACATCTGTTTTCTGTGGCAATCTTAAAATGGCTCTTCCACATTGGCATTAAAGAAATACAAGATCTGACTGGGTCCTTTGGCTCAATTGGCTCCTCTCTGATTCACTGGCTTCTAAGTTCAATATGAATGACCTGGGACTAGATGAGCTGTCAGAAAAAGGAAAAATTTGATACAGAAATCTTACAATGCCTTTGATTGCCATTACAGAACCACAGAAGGCAATGCCAGTGCTGCCTGATGCTTCAGACTAGTTGCCCAAAAATATGTTTTTAAAATATCCTGAAAAAGAACACTATACTTGTTGTATTTTTTATGTAACTTTAAAGACTTTGTCATCTTTCAAATGTTATAATTTTAATGTATACCTTATTTTTTTTTTTGATTATATGAATAAAGATTTTTTTGGAAAAAAAATATATATATATTTCAACACTTTTAACCAGGAATACTGGCAGAATGAATAAATATTAAGTTAAGCTATATTCTTCTTCACAGGAATATTGTATGATGAGCTCGGGTTCAAGTGTGTAGCCGACACTTTAACAAATTCTCTACACAAAGAGAAGCCTGTTGGCACTCCATACTTTATTCATAATGTGACATCTATACACGCTGTACTGTTGCCAACAACTTCACACTGGTGTGTGTTCTATAATCCTACCTGAAAGATCGGCCAACTTTGCGGTGTACACTAAAAAAAAAAAAAATGCTCTACAAACTGAAAATGTGTGCCGTTTCCAACCAACTTACAGCGACATCATGAAAAGGGTATTGAAGGAGCAAAAAAAACTAAAGGCCATAAAGAAGCCAATCGAAAAGCCATGATACATTTAGGTTAACTTGGTTAATGTCTGCAGCCTTTAAGGGTTATTAGGGTTCATTCACACTAAATGGAAACCAGAACACACAAATACCTATTTGTGTTAATACACATTGCCTCAAAGCCATAGTGTGAATCAAACTGATTTCATCTAATAGCTACACTGCAATGGCCAACTATACCCGTTTACAATAAAAAAAATATTTATAGGACACCCTGCCTATTACAAATGATTGATCAGACAGACGATGTTACCTGCCTGATTATTATTATTAATAAACTGTATGTATATAACACCAACATATTACACAGTGCTGTACATTAAATAGGGGTTACCAATGGCAGACAGATACAGTAACAGAGAAGGAGGAGAGGACCCTGCCCCGAAGAGCTTACAATCTAAGAGGAAGGGTTAGTAGCACTGGGTTTCTGGCAACAAAGTTGAGCTGGGCATGCACTGTGTTGGCTTTGGTTCTCAGGGAAAACTCAGCAGTCTTGGCTTTACGCATGTGTGCTAGAGATGAAATTACGTAATCTCAGCTAAGCCAAATAAAGATGGCGGCGCCCTGCAAGAGGGCACCCTGTTGGAGGGTGGGTTTAATTAAGCATTAATAGTATGATCAGATTGGCAGTGAGGTTGCGGTGCGATTTTCCACTTCCTCATGCCAGTGAACTGCTACATGCTACCCATAACAATCCAATAGAAAATGAACAGGGGTCAAAGTGGGTGATTCAGAAATTCTCATTGTCACCGGCTATCAAATATGCATCTGCAGTGCAATTTACCGAGCCAAGTGCCAGTCACTGGCAGTACCAAACACTCTCCTAAATGTATATCTCATTATAATGTTAGGTTCCCCCTTGTCCTGTCCCAGTACAATATTGCAGCTTCCCCCCCAGGCAAGTTTAGTAATGCCAGATACCCCCCTTATCTTACTGCTCTGATATAATACCAGGATACCCTGCTCACCCCCTGTCCAGGTATAACAATGTCAGGTCTCCTTCCTTACCTTCTAGTAAAATGGTATAAATAATGCCAGTGCTACCCTCCTTACCTGTCTGCCATGGTATAATAATGGCGTGGGCAGACACCCGACACCCCCCCCCCCCCCCCAACATTTAACCTCAAAATATTATCTGGTCTCCTTCCTTCCCTGGCATAATAATACTGCCCCCCCCCCCCCCTTCATGGTATATCAACAATATTAATAATGCCCCCCACCACCATCCTTCCCTTGTATAATAATAGCTGCCCCCAGCATTCTATGGCATATTAAAAGTCTTGGAATGCCCCTTACTACACTCCAATAATAATGATATACCAGAGAAGGGGTGAGGGGTCTAACAACAAATAATGACCAAGCCCCCTTCTTGGCTACTTGGTATAACAATGGTACCCCTCCCCCTCCACCTGCTCTTATACCAATGGCACCCTCTGCCTGGTATAATAAAAATGGCACCCCCTTGTCACGTCCGGTGTAATAATGGCATCACCCCTCCGTGCTATAACAAGAAGAATATTAGCACCCCCACCCTGCCCTGCTATAATAATGGCAACCCCAGCTCTCACAATATTAATGGCACCCCTACTTACACCTCTGCTAACTATAATAATGCCCCTTACTCCCCTCTTGACCCCCCCTCCCTGCTATAATAATAATACCCCCAACCACCCTGCCATAATAATAATAATGCCCCCCTCCCCCCGGTATGACAACAATCCCGGCCCCCCTCCTCACCTCCCTGTCCTTGAGGCCGAGCAGCAGCACCTCTTCCATCAGGGTTAGCCTGGCCTCCTTGTCCCCTGCCCGCTCATCATCCTCCTGCTCCTCTCGGTCCCGCTCCTGGTCCTCGGACGCCCTCTCTCGGTCGCTGCGGGAGGCCTCGGTTCGGCGCTGCACCAGGCCGGAGTTGCGCTGGGTGATGGTGCTGATGCTGCTCATGGTGAAGGAGCAGAACTCTTCTGACACGGTAGACGAGCAGGGGAGGGCTATCTGGCGGCCCAGTCTCCGCTCATCAGGCCGCGCTCACCCCTCCGGCTTGTACTCTCCGTTCCGCCGGTTCTGTGTGAGGAGAATACAGCTGGTGATCTCCGCTGCTACGCCAAGATGGCGACTACCGCTGACGTCAACGAAGGATGTGGCACTGACACGGCGAGGGGAGGAGCTTAGGGTGCGGGAGGGAGTGACGTCACGGCTAAAGAGAGCGGGAAGCAGAGGCTGTGAGGTGATGTTGGTGGCAAGAAGAGCTCCCACTAATGTGTGTCTGATATCTCTGGAATGACTGCCAACACCAATGCAGTGCCTGTGTCAGAGCCATTCTGTGTGACCAGCAGTGCTTAATTTATTGTAAAAATATCTCTCCTCCACAATCCATTATGAATGCGTCTGCAGTTGAACTCTTTGTAATTCTGTTCATTGGCTTATATTTTACCTGAGAATCAAATCCAAGCTCCTGTGCTTTGCCTTCACATCCCTCCGCAGTTCTTGTCCCACTTACCTTTATAAAAAAATTCTCCCCAGCAGCTCTCCGCTCCTCTGATGATCTGTTAATGGCTTCCTCACTCATAACCTCCTCATATACACGGCTCTAAGACTTTTCTAGAGCCGACCCAACTCTCTGGAATGGTCTTCCTCGTCCAATTCGGCTTGCCCCTACTTTCTGCTCATTTAAAAGATCTCTAAAAACCCAGCTTCTCATATTTGCCTATCTGTCTTCTTCTTACCGTGTTTCCCCGATTATAAGGCATCCCCATTAAATAAGCCACCCCCGATTTTTTATAAAATAATTAAAATAAGGCACTTACCCGTGAATAAGACATCCTCCGATACCTGATCCTGTGTGTGTCTCCTCGATGCTGGCTGCAGTGTGTGTCTCCTCGATGCTGGCTGCAGTGCAGAGCGAAACTGAAAGTAAGAAGCCGGCACACGCGCCCCCGCGATTCTGAACCAGGAAGCGCGCTGCTGATCCCTGCCCTAACGGAGTTACACTTAAGTACCGGTAAGTGAACAGAAGGGGACAGTCAATGGCATAGAGTGATCAGAAGGGGAATATGAATGGCACATGAGTGATCAGAAGGGGACAATCAATGGCACATGAGTGATCAGAAGGGGACAATGAATGGCACATTAAAATAAGACCTAGGGCATATTTTGGCATTTCAAAAAATATAGGAAAGTGCCTTATAATCAGGGAAACAGGGTACGTACTTAAACTCAACATTTTCACTTTACATAAACAGGTAGATAACCCTTATATGTAAAGGAAAAATGTTAATTTTGTTTTGTGGAGAGCCCCCCGGGACCTAATAATCGGACATGCACAGAAGGGGCATGTTTTCTATTACCCTCCCTAGCGGTAATCCTGAGTGTGGGTCGGGGTTATTTTCAGCACCTAAAGCGGGAACCCCGAGCCACACTCAGAGTGGAATTGCCAGGGAGTTTTTATGTTTTACATGGTCCTCATGTACCCGCAGCATCCTCCAGTGGTGCCTGGCATCTGCGTCCCCGGCGTGTGAACGTTGGGGTTGCGAGGCCAGGGAACGCAGATGCGGGCCGGTCAGTGCGGGCATGCGGCTGGATGGCAGGACCAGGCAAGAAATTTAAAATAATAAGTGTTTTTAAATTTACTGTTTTGTTATTTAAAAATACGTATTACTCAGACCGCCAGGGAGGTTAAGGGATGCCTATTTCACACAAGCATAGTGAGATCAGCTCTCTTTTTTTTCCCCTTTACAGCGAGCTACGCTGTGCCAAGAAGACAAAAGAGAAGACTGAAGATGGCGGCGCTCAGCACTTCCTCAGCGCAGGGACCAGCGCCATCGTGGAATCTGCAGTAATAAAAGTGTCATTATTTTGTTTTCAGTTTAGTTCAGCTTTACCTTCCGCAGATCCGTCAATCCCTCTGGAGTTTCCTGGATCAGGTCCCGCGCCGTTGTGTTATCCATCTTCGTCCCAGTGGGGAGAAGGCTCCGGGCACCGACATCATCTTTTTTCGGCTTTTTAGGCTTTTTGCCTACGTCACCCGTTTTCACATGCCTGCTCTGAATGAGAAAAAAATAAGTGCAGATCTCACGCATGTACTTTTTTCCCCATTGAAGAAGCTCCTTCTGCACATGCCCAAGAGCTATATTGTACAGCGCTGTGTAATATGTTGGTGCCATAGCTTAATAATAATAATAATAATGTTACTATACAGTAAAAAGCAATAGGACAACAGTAAAGTGGAACTTTAAAAAAATGACACCCCTACTTCAGCAGAGCTCTTGATCTCTCTGCATTTGGTTAACATTTGGTTTGTGCCCTCCTGGATTCTTTCTTCGTTCCAGCATGGAGGAATCAGTGGATGCTGCCATCGTCATCCGTCGGCTTTTGGCTTCTTCTTATGTCACCCGATCAGGTGACGTTTCATCCTGAAAATGTAAAAAATTACATTGCAGGAAAACCCCTACTGTGCATGCCCAATCTCAAAGGAGCAGCCAGAAGCCTCCTGAGATATGTGACCTAGGTATCCCGGGGGCTTTGGGACTCCTATTCAGTCTTTACCACCACTGAGGTAAAAACTGATGGGTCCTCCGCTTCTAAATAAAAAGGTCTCTGCTTCTATACAAATTTTTACCAATCCGTGGTGCCTGGAAATCCAAAAGTTGTTTCAGTTTAAAAAGTTTCAAATGAAATCTGTGTGTTCTGTTTTTTGTAATAGATTTGAAAAAAGAAATAGTTGGGGATCTGGTCTGTACTTCCTCATTACCGCTGTATTTAAATGGGAACTTCTGTTTATTTTCCCCAAGGAAAGAGAACGGAAGGTCCGGTCAACGCATTGGGAGACAATTTAAGTTCTGCTTATAAAAAACTGAAAATTTCCTTTAGTTAATTATATATATTCTGTCCTGCTGATAAATATTAAGGACACACAGGGCCACCATCTTAAATTTCTGGCCCGTTACTAGGTAAGCTTCCCATGTTCCCCTCATCCATGTCTAAAAGTTTCAGCATTGCAAAAGCTAAGCTCTTTAAATTGAGGCCTGGTACAGAGGTAACCCTTGTATAGATAGATAGACAGATAGATAGATAGACATCAGTTTGAGGTAAAAAAAAAAAAAACTTGGTGTCCCTTAGGCTGGGTTTACACAGACCGTTTTAAAAATCCATGTTCCTACCATGTTTATATGCGTTTTTATGCACTTTTACAAGTGTTTTAAAGCTTGCCTTTAAAACACTAAAAAAAAACTTATAATCGCCTATGATTCCTTTTTCCATGATTTGCCTCGATTTTACATAAGCGTTTATAGGAGTTTTCATTTTAACCCTTTAAAGCAGATATGTCCAAAGTCTGGCTCAGGGGCCAATTGCGGCTCGTGTTCAGATTTACACAGGCCTGCAGCCCCTGTCATAAAATCTATAACGTGGCCCGCCAGCACTGTTGACCACAGTAAAAATACACTCGTACAAAAAAGCTATTTTATATTTCATTACAGTTAAGCAACTACCTTGTAATTATCAGCCCGCTACTCCGCAGGCATAATCAGCGGGATGGGAGTCCCCATGTACGCACAGGGAATCCCCTACGCCATTATAGTGGGCGTGAGCTGTGCGGGGCACGATTCCAAGAAAGTGCCCTGCATGCAGCCCGCACTGACACCGGACTCCGTGCACAGGGAATCCCTCACGTCACCCTGGTGGGCATGTGCTGTGCGGGACACGTACAGACTACACCCACATTAACCCTGAGTACATGCTGAATGGTTGGCCCCCACACATTTTCACCTCATCAAATCTGGCCCTCTTTGCAAAAAGTTTGGATACCCCTGCTTTTAGGGAATAAACCTTTTACTCCTTCCCTGAAAGGGTTAAAAATATACATGTAAAAAATAAGAGAAGACGTTAATGTTAGTCATTTAATAAATGTGTGTGTTTTGTGTAACTGTGATACTTTTGTGCAAATGAGCACAGCCATGGGACTACTAACAGTGTGGAATCCCTAGGCACTAGGGGGTAAATGAAGACAAGTCTCCCCATTCACCTCTAGTGCTGAATGGCTTGGAAAAGGGAAACCCTGATGATGCTTGAGCAGTCATCAGGGGTTTTCCTTTTCTCAGCCAATCAACGGACGCTCTCCTGATTGCTCCCGCAACCCTAGCGGAGCTGTGGCATGTGTTCTTCGACGGAGAACACATGCCACAGCTTTTTTTTTTTTTTTTTTACATTTTATATTTTTAATTTGTAGTTGTTTATATTTTTAACCATTTCAGGGAATGGGTAAGGGGTTTTATGTACCTCTGTATTCATTCCCCAGGGTGGGGTGGCGGAGATCTGGACATCCCCTATTAAATGGGGCTTCCAGATTCCAAAGTCCTGCTAAAAACGCCTTATAAAAGCCTGCATTGAAATCAATGGGCATGTTTTTCTGTGTTTTCCCACGTTTTTAATTTTTTGAACATTGCAAGCACGGAACGTTCTCTTGAAAACTTGCCTTAAGGAAACGCCCTGGTGTAGATTTACTTATTGGAATGCATGGGACTTTTAAACATAGGCTTTTAAAGCCTCAGGTTAAACACTGGGGAAACAGTCTGTGTAGCTTTACTGCTTCTTTTCACAATTCAGGTCTA
Source organism: Pyxicephalus adspersus (assembly GCF_032062135.1). Classification (NCBI taxonomy): domain Eukaryota; kingdom Metazoa; phylum Chordata; class Amphibia; order Anura; family Pyxicephalidae; genus Pyxicephalus; species Pyxicephalus adspersus. Next base: position 90,026,086 of record NC_092863.1, read on the forward strand.
TACAATGGCGAGCTGACAACTACAGAATTATTTACCAAAGAACTTTATTGTACACACAATATATTTACTTTAATTAGCCACGTGAAAATTTGCGTTTGTATAGTATGTACAGCAATGACACGGTTATCCCCAGCTCCTACTAGCTGGGCGCACCACCCAGCACTTTTCAGTAGTCACTCGGCTGCTATCATACAGCTGCTTAGGCTAAGCTTTGTGTACAGAGAGCTGTCAGTGATACTGGCAGAAGAGGGAAGATTTATTCTTCTCAGTTATGAGGAGAGATTAGCTGAACTGAATGTATTCTCCCTTGAGAAGAGACGTATAAGGGGGGATATGATCACCCTGTATAAATATATCAATGGCCCATATAGAAAACTCTCCTCCCAATTATTCACTATGAGATCATTACAAAGAACAAGAGGGCACTCTTTGTGTCTGGAGGAAAAAACGTTTAAGCTTCGGATAAGGAAGGGATTCTTCACTGTAAGACCGGTGAAAATGTGGAATCGGCTCCCTCAGGAAGTAGTTTCAGCAACTACTATAGAAGGAAAAGCTGGATGATTTTCTAGAAGCACAGGATATAACTGGGAATTAAGGCTTTAATGTAAAGATAGCAGAGACTGTTGATCCAGGGAACATCCGATTACCTCAGGGAATCAGGAAGGAATTTTTTTTCCACGGTTGAAGCAAATTTTACCAGGCATTTGTTGCTGTCCTCTGGATCAACTATGTCCATTGGGTTTTATATCTGAGATATGTTTATTCCCCTAGTGGTTAAACTTTATGGACTTTTTGCAACACGACTAACTACCGTTTCCCTGAAAATAAGACAGGGTCTCATATTAATGTTTGCTCCAAAAAATGCACTAGGGCTTATTTTCAAGGGATGTTTAATTTTTTCATGAACAATCAACATTTATTCTTGAACAAAAAAATCAACATTTATTTAAATATAGTCATATCATCACATTCTGGAACATCATCATAACTCTCCAAACCCTGGAATCCATCATGAATTTCTTGTGACTGCATATCCTTTGGAACAATTGGCCCCAATGTGTCATGTCTAGCAATAGCGCTTTCCTTAAATGAGCACCTCTTGTCCATGTATTTGTATGTATTGTAGCTTATTTTCGGGTAGGCTTATATTTTGACCATCCTCAAAAATACGGAAAAATCATGCTAAGGCTTATTTTCCGGGTAGGTCTTATTTTCGGAGAAACATGTAACTATATCTTTTTCACTCCCCATCTTTTGGGAGCAGAACTGACAAGGTGCAGGCTCTCATCATGGAGCTAATATAATGCTTAGAGGGGGTCACAGAATTTCAGTACAGAAAAACAGATCAGAAAATGCTGTCCACGGGGGAGCCCTGGAGTATCAAAACGTAGGTTTACTGTATAAGGCCAAGTTATCCATTTTCTTCTTGAACAAAATGGGTAACTCTGGAACAAATGGTTCAGTTTTTTGCCATTTTTTCAGGAGGCAGCTGCCTTGCTGCACATTTTGTTAAATGCTACATGCAAAGCTTAAGGGGGGTTTGCTGCCCCAGCCATCTCCCTACACCTAAACTGGAACCACTTGGACCACTATGGAAGCGTTTGTAAGTATTTACAAGCCATGCAGTTTAATTTAAAAAAAAAAAAAGTAAAAGCTACCTAAACCAGAACTGTCGGTAAAATAAAAAAAATGACACTTACCTTTACTTCTGCAGAGCCCTCCCCACCTGGCTTCCGCTTGTTCCTGCGCTATCCCAGAGCAGAGGAACTGTTGGCTGCCACCATCTTCATCCTTTATCATCTGGCTTCTGTATTCATCACCCGATCTCGCACTGCCCAGACACAGGCTTGTGATTATCCTCCTGTTATTAAAAAAAAAGTGCCGAACCCACTGTGCATGCGTGAGATGGGCACTTTTTTTAGTGTAGGGAAGAACCCCTCTGGCCATGCCCAAGATCAGGCATGTGGAAAAGGAGCAGCCCGAAGCTTTCAATGTAGGTATCCCAGAAGGCTCCGGGCTACTATTTAGTCTTTACTGCCAGAACAGAAAGACAATACAAAAATGGTGCATACTATAGTGGTGAATATTACAAAGTTGGAATAAAGTATAGGGGGCCGTAGAAAGCTGCCACAGTTACAGGGAAAACTGGACACCTATGGCAAAAACAAATGGGAACACTAAAATTGTTGTGTGTTGCCCACTTTTTGACCACCCAGCTACAAAAAAAAAAAAAAATCTGGGTAGAGCATTGAGCATTCTCCAACCTTTTTTGCACAATGGACCAGTTTCATGTAAGACAATTTTTACATGGATGGGGGCTGGATCAAGTGCATAACAAAAACAATAAAGTGCATATTACTTAGAAAGTGTCCTTCATGTAATCAATCATGTAAACTGCCACCTCTCTCACCTGTCCTTTCATTCAGCCAATCATGTAAGTTGCCACCTCTCTCACCTGTCATTTCATTCAGCCAATCATGTAGGCTGCCACCTCTCTCACCTGCCAACCCTCTGTGCGGGTTAGCAACCAGCTTCAAGAAGCCTTCGGACCAAACATTACATATAAGTGGTGAATATAACATTCACTGAAACATTCCTTGGTGAAGAAACAATCTTTCATTAAAACATAGATCTGGAGGATTCTCTAGCTGGAAGTGCTTCAGTGAATGTCAGATTCACCACTTTATAAACAGACACCAAAATAAAAATAAGAACAAGAAGTAAAATTGGGACCCACCCTGCTGTGTGTACCCCAACAAGGGCTCTCATGGGAGCCTATTTAATAAATATGGCATCATAGAAGTGGCAGCTGGATTTCTATATGTGGAGAACATATTTGCACACCTATAATGGGAAATCCAAAATCACATTACTATGTTATTCCCAGCGCTTTATTCAAGAGATTTACCCATAGTTTGTGGGGATATTTCCAAGGAGGCAGACCCCAACAATGAGTTAAAAAAACAGAGACCAACAACTGTTGTAAGTTGTTAAAAATATATAATTACAAAATACTAAATAATACATCTTTCCTTAAAATGTGTGAGGTAAATTCCCAAATAGAAGAAATTTTAAACAGTAGACCAGTAAATTAATAACATATGGAAAGACTACAACTGTTTACAGTATGTACACCTTGCGGTTCTGATTTTTTAAAAGGAAAAAGATGAAGATGAAACAATGACAATAAGCCCTACGTTTGCTTTTTTAACTCTTTTAGGTACAGCTAAGGATTTCTGTGCAATAGGCGCGTAATGCGAATGTCGTCTGAACTGCAACCAGCAAAATATGGATGTCTACTTACTGATGAGATCCTAAACACTTCTACAGAGGTAGGTCTGGATATATCTGCAGTGCAGTTACATTTGAAGGTTCCTAAATATATGTGCAGTTCAAGCAGTTGCTGAAATAGGCTGTAATCTTCAAATAATCAAAAAAAATTTTTTCAGTTACACAAAATTTTTTTTGTAGTGATTTTTTTTCTTCGCTTGTTTTAGCATTTATGTGCTTAATTAACAACAGCAGGATTGGACTGACTTGCTTCAGCATGTGTTTACCAACCAGTTCAATTCAGTGACATCAATGTGACAAGGTTCATACCCATTACTCTATAATACAGTGAACTCACCAGCCACTAGTGAAATGAGATCTGCCCAAAGAGCTAAGAACTATGTCTCAGTTTAAAATGGAACAAATACCAATCAGGCAGGTTTTTATTGCAGAAAGTGACAGGCAATGTTTCTTCTGCAGTAACTGTTCTTACCTGCCTGGTAGCTGCCAAGGGATTTTTTGCCTGGAATACTCGGCAAGCCTGGATTCCCTTTGCACGTGCCAGAAGTAAATAAACTAGCGTGGGAGGCATGTCATCCTGGCCTGACCAATCAACATGGCTGGAGATCGTTTTCAGGAAGAGAAGGATGAGAAAGATGGTGGCACTGTTACAGAACGGGGACAAGTGAGTAAAACGGGTATCATACCGCTTTAAAGCATTGGTAGAAGTACATTTTAGGCTCACCTGGCATTAAGGTCGGTGAGGTGGCAGAAAATTAGGGGGACGTAAAATGAAAGTGCAGCTTTCTAGATTTTGGCTTAGGTAAGGGGCGTATTTTTTAGGGGTTAGAGGCTGTTCATATTGGTGTTAGTCATACACAAATACCACCAAATGAGTGGCAAGAAGCTGAAAAGATCGCCGATAGTGATCCTCACTGTATAGATTCCCATTTTGAAATTTGTAGAAAGCCATAGGCCATAGTTAAGATTTGTGATGTTTTGTTTGTTTCAATTTTGTTTTGTCAATTTCTGATCAAAGCTAAAAGAAGAGGGGATAAATTACTTATACTAGTTCCAAGTAAATGTAGCTTCTGATTATCATTATATAATGCATACAGTATGGTAATCAGTCACTGATCACCCCTAAAACTCTGATGTTTTAAACGTAAAAATCAGTAAAAAAAAAGAAATGGTGATTTGTTATTGGATTGCAGTCTGAACTTCTTTATGAATAGCCCCCCAGATCTGTTTCTAATTTATGAGAGAGTCTCCACTAGAATGATTGGCCATCATGGTCTATCCTGGTGACCACGGTCACATAAGTTCAAAATGTTTCATTTGTCATTAAGAAAAAAAAAGGAAATCTACCAATAAATATTGTCATCAATACAAACAGAAATTTCAGCTCTTCCCTACTTAACTGGCTAAAGTTCCTCTCTGGAGTCTGGATGGAACACGGACAAGGGCCTATTTGGCCCTAGCTTATATATTAAGGAATGTTGGCAGTGAAATGCCAGGTCCCCCCCTTCTTGTGCACCAGCATAGACTTAGTGAACTTTTACACAAATACATTTATACCATTTGTGCCTATAATAATTCTTAAAATAAGAATTGATCAATAAATGGTCCACTAAACGAAAATATATTACACATTTAAACTACAATATCTACAATCTCAATTAGATCTATAAAAGAATTGGATGTATAGCAATCAAAAGCATAATATATACCTAAAAGACAGAAATGGACAATCTGCCAATCTCTAGACTAGCCATTCTCAACCAGGGGTTGCTTAGGCGGTGTCTGATTGACCACCCATGGAATGATGCCTGCAATGTTCTGGGGCCATCACCACTTGGTAGAGCCACCTGCATGAAACCGAGGAACTCTATCTCTCTAAAGGTGGTATTCTTACCACAACTGTGAAGTAGTGACTGGCAGTCAATGCAAATAGCATTTTCCTATCGATTGTAGCAGAGATTCCTCAACACCTGAAAATTATTTCAAAAAGATTAAGAAAGCTTGCTCTAGCTTATTTTACATATTAGACTTTCTAGAAGCCACTTGGGAGTAAAGCCCACTCATAACTTCAATTGGCAAAGTAATTAGATTTATGGCCAACTTTATGGCAAAAGTAATGCTACAGCTTTGCAATAAATTTTGTCTCTTTTCTATGACATGTCTAGGACATTTTTATAAATTGGGCAGCTTCATAAAGGAGCTGAAACAACAGCTGTTTTGAAAGAGGACTGAGGTGTTTCGTCATTTCAGTCCCAGTTTTCTCATCCGATAATTGCTCCTGCCAGACTGTCATCATCCTGGTCATTATTAAATAAATTTAGGCTTTTTGGAAGTAAAACACTATGCAAATCTCCTTCTCTTCTACAGTATAGAAAAATGACAAATCAAAACTCCAAACAAAATAAAATTACTTTTAAAGCTCCATCTAGCCAAAGCATAACAACTAGACTCTACTTGTACATGTTCTACAATAAGACATGTGGAATGTGTACTATTGGCAGGATATGGTCCCCTAAATATTTGGTACCAGGGAAAGATACAAGAGGGGGGATAGTGACTTAAACAACAGACTGTATGTAATTATATGAATCCCAAAGACAATTTGGGGAGGGCAACTTATTGATTAGACACAGACTTTTCTAGAAGGCTTAGAGTCAGGAGATGTGCAGAGAGAAAAAAAAAGCTAACTGCCGGGGCATTTGGTCTACATTTGTGTATGAGTTCCTGCCAAAGTCTATACAGTGCCATCAAGTACACCTAAACCTGTGGATGATAATATATAAACAAAGGGTATGAAAATAATTACAGCCTGCCCAATATAAATATTATGCTGTAAATAAAACAAGAATACACAAATAGTAGAGATACCGGTTAATGGAGTCAAAGAGGTGCTATAGGTATTATGATTAAAATTAATGTCTGTACAACTCAAAGGTATGAGACAGATTTATATAACAGCTATGGGTAGCTACTGTATTTTTGAAGGGCCAATTTACCCAACAGTCCATTAGGAGGCCATTATGGGAGGCTGTCCCCCTAGTAGGATTGGTGTTGTATAATGGAAAATAATTATGCATGTATGAGTACATGTGAACGTGGGTGGGAACAATTGTAATGCCCAGGTGGACAAGAATACAGTCAGGAACTACAACCTAGAGACCAATGTGAAGCAAGAGCCTTAGCCTACCAAGCTCCAGCAATGACAAAAATTTTGCTTTTCGAGTTCCAGACTTTTTAAGCAACCCATGAAAAATTCAATGTGGTTTGATGTAGACTGTTGCATGCCATGAATTTATCTCAAACAGTTAAATCTTTCTTTATACTAATCCACAAACCTCTTTTTTTTTTTACTTGCTTTTTAAACAAGGCATTTGGTTTTTAACCCGTGGATTGTCTAAGCTGTCAAATACACGTAGAAAACATAAAAAGCAGAATCTCTGGAAATAAATTATACATCTAGTAAGAATATAGACAGCTTGCTGTAGCATAACAGAGGACATAAAATCAAATACTGCCCAATTCAATATATTCATCATCCCTATTAACAAGTTCATCTTCAGCTTCCCAACTTCTCCATGTGGTGGTCGATATTGAGGGTCTAAAAGAGCTTATGTGAATGAGAGCGAATGGATACAGGGATGAGCGCCGAACTGACTTTTTGCGCCTGCTGTCCACGTCATTTTCTTTGGGTGTTGGTAGGTTAGAAGTTGGCCTCTCTTTCACCTTTTTCTTCAGACTCTGAATTTCATCCATGAGTTCCATCACTCTCTGCATAGCTGCCACATTGCCTCCCCCAAGAACCTGCGCTTCTGGAATCCATCGAAGGTGGCGCTGGGCCCAGATTCGGATTTCAGGTCCTTCAATATGTGGCAGAATCAAGCCATGAAAGTCTATAGGTTTCCTATGCCAGTTTTCGTAGAACACTTTGTAGTTACTTGGCACCTCATCAGAGGAGCTTATTAGTTTGCTAATTCTTTTGCCTAGTAGACTTCTTATGAATGGTCCGGTTTCCTCTCTAAAAAATCCTTTTTTATTAGAACCTTTGGACTGGGTAAGTGGCAGAGACAGCTGTCTTTGATGCTGCAAAAATACAAAAGAAGGAGATTATTTAGAAAAACAAGCTAACAATTTGATGGAGTTATTTAGGTCAAATATTCATCACAGCCACATTTTTCATTAATATGGACTCAAACACGTTAAAAAACAATTTGTAATTTTAAGTTTTACAGGAAGGAAGCAAGAACACTACATATAAAAAACACAACAGGATTTGTAATTTACATTATTAAAGCGGTACTTATTAAGTCTTTATCACTGCAATAAAGAAATGGGAAAGGGACCCTGGAGTGGGGTTTCGAAGCTCACCCAGGATAACCAATTTTCTGCAAACCTCCCCAGTTTGTCTGATAAAAATCAGGTGACAAGTGCAGGATTATGGGAGACCAGGGGAAACATTTTTTGTCAGGTTTTGCACTGGGGTTGCAGTGCAGATCAGGAGTGATAAACAGGAATGTTACTAGTATGTTATGGCATCAAAGAAGTTGTTCAGTTTACAGATGAGTTGTTTAGTGTAAAGAAAACCGTGTAAGGCGAACATTTCTAACTAATAGAGAGGTGGTTATGTCTCCTACATTTACTCTATTTCAGCATTCTAGAACTGTTCACCATGCAACTCAGTGTCAAATGCCTGTATTCCCCATTGCACCTCCATAACTTAGTCCTATAACTCCATATATTAGTACAGGACTCCGTAGTAACATACAAGTCAGAGGATAAAACTACCACCTGAGGCAGAGGGCATTGGAACAATCTCCCAGGATAATTTAAATGACACCAATGATTTTTTGGGCTATCTGTAAAGGTGAAATTATTATCATTATTTTCCAGTATTTATATAGCACGGATATATTACACACAGCACTTTACAAAAATCCATAGTCATGTCACTAGCTGTCCCTCAAAGTAGCTCACAAACTAATGTCCCTACCATAGTCATATGTCATTACCATACGGTCACTTTTGGGGGAAGCCAATTAAGCTAAATGCCAATTAACCTAAATTAACCAATTTTTGGGGGGATGTAGGAGGAAACCCACCAAAACTTGGGAGAAACCTGGGAGAAACTGCAAACTCCATGCAGATAGTGTTCTGGCTGAGATTCGAACCTGGGACCCAGCGCTGCAAAGGCCGGAGTACTAATCTCCGAGTCACTATGCTGCCTGGCTCTGGAAGTATGAAATGATGTAGAGCCTTATGGAGAGCGCAGTGGAGAGTCTCTCCTATTGTAGGTATCCTAAATATGGATATTTAAAAAAAAAACAATACATTTTAAAAAAAATATTAAAAGGAACACCCTGACAAGGGAAATATAATATCATCTTTCCTTTCAGATTAAAAGTCCTTTCAGATTAAAAAAAAACCCAAATATTAAAGCTGATGCTTTAGCAACATAACACTAACATTTATGCAAACAAAACAATATAAAACATTACCTTTGCACGTGGTCCTTTGCGACTTTTATCCTGTTTTGACTTCTCCACATAGAGGGGGTTGTTTAAGAAAGACAGAGCCTTCAATTCCAACTGCACTGACCAATTCCAGACTGTGTAGAATCTCAAAGACTCCCTTTGTTTACCCGGCCTGTCCTCAATCTGCCAAGAAAAAGCAGAACGCTCTCAGATTCCAGAGGGAAGCAGGTCACAGCTTAAGCAAACTTTGCCCTAATCATTAAATTACCCTCTGAGGCTGCATAATGAATCGTTTGTCAAGTGCATTGCAGTGCATGATCATATCATTCAAAATCTACCAGCTTTGCTCAAAATACAAAAAAGGATTCATAACTGGCCTGATCTTTGCAGGCAAGTCAACTGATTTACGGTAAGCTCATCTCCCTAGCTAGGAGGAAATAATTAGATGTACAGATTTAAATGTAAAGTGGTCCTTTAAACAAGTTTCATTCTGTACTATTATATAAAAATGTATTTGTTAGTACAAGAAATATGAAATCTTGCCCTCAAATTGTTTAACCTCTTCCAACAGGAGGCACTCTTCACAATTTTTGCATGTTTTCCAGGTTTTTCTAGCTGCTTTGCTGTGGGAGTGTATGATGAAACTATTTTCAAAGGTCAATGGTCAAAAATGAAATTTACACATACGTTGCAGTATGATCAAGTTGAAGCAGTGACTACTGCCCTTCTCAATGATCCCCATCAGCCCAACTGTACTAAAATAAATATTACATTAAAAAATCACTTGTATCTTTACAGGAAAAACACCTTGCAGTAATTGCGACATTGTTTTACTTTCTGATCATAGGAAACAAAAAAATAACATCTTTCAATTCAATTCTTACTGAACTTCTCATATGTGTCCATCCATATTCAGGGCACAAAGCACTTCTATTTAAACAACGAGCAAGGTCACGTGCCCAAATCTTAAGTGCCCAAATTTAAAGTGCAATGGGAACTCATCCAGGGAATTGACACATGAATTGGAACAGAATTGGACATACAATTTTACTCTGCAACTCCCATCTCATGCCTCTGGACTGATTCATCTACCTTGACTCCAACACATCCTTTGCTGCTGCCATTCTGAACTGCTATTTCACCAAGCCATCTCTGTGACTGGCTCATCACATCCCACTCCTGGAGCTCAACAAGCTTTGAAGCCTCACTACAACCCATATTACAGGACCTGCTCACATGGACTGTTTGCCACATTGTTTAATGTACGCATATGGTTCTCAATTATCTGTAAAAATGTATTATTCACCCTGCTCTCTTTGCTGGCACTACTCCCTGCACTCCCCAGTCTGATAACTCATTGTCTCTCTGCTCCTTCACTCTCCTTATTTCTCTGTCTGTGCTCCTGCATTTTTTTTCTCTATGGATACTCTCTGGTGACATCTCACCCAACCCTGGTCCCCCACACAGCCTTCCCCTTCCCTACACTCTCAGAAAGATACTCTCTTCTCCCAACCTTATCCCCATCCACCCTACCCATAAGTTTTTACCCCATTTCTCTGGCAGTCTAATTGATAAATTAACCTCCATACACAACCTTCTTTCTAAATCTCAGAACTTTCTGGCTCTCACTGAAGCTTGGCTTTCCTCCTCTGACTCTGCCTCTGCTGTCGCTCTCTCCTATGGAGGCCTGCACTTTACACATACCCCCAGACCTGGCAACAAAGTAAGGGGTGGTTTGGGTCTCCTTCCATCACCTAACTGTACATACAGAGTCCTTCCTACCCCACCCTCTCTCATTTTCACTTCTTTTGAAGTCCACTCTGTCCATCTTTTCAGCCCATTACCCCTATTGTTGCTGTTGTCTTCTGCCCCCCAGTATCACAATTTTTGGATAACTTTGCCTCCTGGCTCCCACACATTCTTTCCCATGACCTGCCCACCCTCATCCTTGGTGACTTTATTGTTGCACTGCAGTATCCCTACCATCCTTCCTCAGCCAAACTGCTCTCCATTACCTCCTCATTTGGACTCACACAGAACATCAATGGCCCTACACACATAGCCAGACACACTTTAGACCTGGTATTTTCTAAACTCTGCAACCTCACCCTCCTTGACAACTCACCATTTCCCCTTTCTGATCATAACCTTATCACCTTCAACCTATTGAACTCTTGCCCTCCCTTGCCACATCCCAGACTTGGTCAATGGCAGAGAGATATCCGTAACCTTGACCACAACCTTTTCTCAAACTGCCTTGCGTCTCTAACCCCCTCCCTCTCCACAATCACCTCCCCAGACGAAGCTGCCACCCAGTTAAACTACTCTCTTTCTTTGGCTCTGGATAAAGTTGCCCCTGCCACCTTCCGCTACCCCTGCCCTGCCAACCCCCGACCCTGGCACAACAATCACACCAAACAGCTACAAAAGACTGTTCGTGCAGCTGAGCGCAAGTGACCAAAATCTGGCCTCAGTGCTGACTTTATGGACTACAAAGCCAAGCTACAAAGCTTTACCACAGAGCTCACTGTCACCAAACAAAATTATTTCTCTGCAGTCATTTCCTCTCAAGCCTCCAACCCACGCAACCTCTTCTCAACAATTGCCTCCCTCCTAAACCCCACACCTGCTCCCCCCACAACATCCTTCTCTGCCCAAGACTTTGCCACCTACTTTAGAGATAAAATCGACAAAATCAGACATGATGTCTCTGCCCACCAAGCCACTCCAACCATACCCACCCCTTCCACCTGTAAATCATCACTGGCCTCCCTCAGCCCTGTTACTGTGGACAACGTCTCTTCTCTTCTCTCATCATCTCCGTCTACTACCTGTTCGCTTGACCCAATTACCTCTCATCTACTTTGTGCCTATTCTTCCACACTGGCCCCCGCCATAACCAAACTATTTAACCTCTCCTTTTCTACTGGTAAATACCCCTCAGCTTTTAAACCTGCCATAATTCTCCCTATCCTGAAGAAACCCTCACTGGACCCCTTCATACCTTCTAGCTACCGTCTTATCTCCCTTCTCCCATATGTTTCCAATCTTCTTGAACACCTTGTCTACAAAAGACTCACCAAAAACCAGAGTACCAACTCTCTCCTTGACCCTCTCCAGTCTGGTTTTAGAGCTGCCCATTCCACCTAAACAACCCTTAATAAAGTTGCCGGAGGGCCTCTTCAGAGCTATGTCTCGATGCAACTTTTCCCTCCTTCTCCTGGATCTTCCCTCTGCTTTTGACACTGTTGATCACCCCCTTCTAATACAAATCATGCGCTCCATTGGTATCTGTGACACTGCTCTCTCTTGGTTTGCTTCCTATCTGTCTGACAGCTTCTTTCAAGTTTCTTTCAATGGTAACTCCTCCTCACCCACTCTCCTTCCTGTTGGTGTTCCCCAAGGGTCAGTCCTTGGACCGGTTCTCTTTTCTCTGTACACCTCCTCTCTGGGTAGTCTCATATCCTCTTTTGGCATATAGTACCATCTGTATGCTGATGACACCCAAATTTATCTGTCCACCCCTGACCTGTCTCCCTCAGTCCTGGATAAGGTCTCATGCTGCCTGTCAGCCATCTCATCATGGATGTCTGACCGATTTCTGAAACTCAACCCGGATAAAACAGAACTCACGGCACGTTGTCTTGGTGTCACCTTTGATTCTGTCCTCTGATTTACCCCTCATATTCAGAACATTTCCAGGTCCTGTCACTTTCACCTGCGCAACATCTCCAAAATCCCCCCCTACCTGTCACCTGGGACCACCAAACTCCTCGTACACGCTCTTATCTCTCACCTGGACTACTGTAACCTCCTCCTCTCTGGTATTCCACTAACCCGACTCTCTCCTCTAGAATCTATTATGAATGCTGCAGCCAGACACATCCATCCTTCCCACCGCTTCTCTTCTGCTGCATCTCTTTGTAGTTCCCAGGTTCCCATAGTTGAAATCAAATTCAAGCTCCTGTGCTTTGCTTTCTAATCCCCCCACAGTTCTTATCCCACTTACCTTCCTGACCTGGTAAAAAAATACTCCACTAGCCGCTCTCTCCGCTCCTCCGATGACCAACAACTGACTTCCTCACTCATAACCTCATCACACACATGACTACAAGACTTTTCTAGAGCTGCCCCAATTCTCTCGAATGGTCTTCCTCATCCTATTGGCCTTGCTTCTACTTCTACTCAAAACACATTTTTTCAAACTTGCCTACCCGTTTTCTTTTGTCTTTTGAAACCGTCACTACTTCCCACCACTACATATATTGTAGATTGTAAGCTCTTAGGGGCAGGGTCCTCTCCTCCGCCTTGTGTCACTGTCTGTATTTGTCTGTCATTTGCAACCCCTATTTAATGTACAGCGCTGCATAATATGTTGGCATTATATTATTCCTGTTTATTATTAATAAAAATACTTTTCTGGTCTTCAGGGAACCCTTCCTATAATTACTATATCCACAGCTCACAATACATTAAGTGTGTGAGCCCATCAGTCCAACTGTAGTAAAATCAGTCACTTCCTTCTTTATAAAAAGATCTTGCAGTAATTGTGGGATTCTTTTACCTTTTGATCATAAGGAAAAAAAACCTTCAAAACCCAATCCTCACTGAATTTCTCATATGTGTACACCATGGGGGTACCTTGGATATAACTTTCAGGTCTTGGGGATCCCCAGCTATAATTATATCCACAGCTCACCATACATTAGTGTGGTGGTCAGTGGGAAGAATGCCCCTTACACTGATTTGGCAATTTGTAAGAATTTCACATATAAAGCCCTTAGCAACCTCTGAAGGAATCCTGGTGAAATACTGCTCTAGGGTCTAGGATATCTGGATTTTAATCGCTATTTCAATGTCACAGTGAATTTTAAAATGAGGGTTGATGGCTCAGTTTCATCACCTGATATCTGTTGTGACCTACTGTGCACAAATTCTATTAGATGTATATAAGCATGCACGACTTCAGTGAAATGATTTCAAAAATTGCTGGTTAACATTATTCTGGATCACATCAATCATTCTGCATTGGTACACCAACCTTTAGATTCTATTCAACAGCTCTGGAGTATAAGACGTGATCAGCAGAAACATAGGAATTACCTACCCACTTGTGTGCGTCTCTTTGGCTCTGTGAATTGAAAAAGAATGTGCTGAAGATGGGAATATTGATGCTATCTGACAGGACAGTCAGATACGTCTCGGAGAACTCAAACGCAAGCGGATACTGCTGTACCAGCTGCCACACACAATCCAAGAAGAGAAGGAAGACGGGGGCCTGCAAGGAGAAAAAATGATTGTTAGACCTAAAGAAATCACTGGACAGACCTGACAGTACAGGAAATGGCACACTCAGGGTAACAATAAAGTGTTAGGGGTATGCTAGTTTGCATGGTGACTTTAATCTTCACTTAGATTGTAAGCTCTTTGGGGCAGGGTCCTCTCCTCCTCCTGTGTCACTATCTGTATCTGTCTGTCAATTGCATTTAATGTACAGCGCTGTGTAATATGTTGAAGCTATATAAATACTGTTTATTAATAATAATAGTCTGTCATCTACTAAACTTCTGAATTTACACAAAATTTTGAATACATCAAATAGAATATGAACACCTTTCCAATTTAGTTTAAACTGGAAAATGTTGTTTCAGACAGGGCTTTATTGAAGAAAGAGACAGGCCGTGTCCCATCTGCAATAAATATTCTTACCTGCCTTATCGCCACCCATCTGTCAAATATGGTTGCCAGGATAACCCGACACATCCCAATTTCCCCTGCGGGTTCTGAGATGAATGAACTCTTGCACGCCTATGCAGGTGTTGCGTCACTGGGCCAATCAATATGACTGATGATCATGATAAAATGCAGAAAATAAGAAGGGAAAAGATGGCGGGATCCATACAGGTGAGTATTACCTGGGTTTAGTTCCACCCTTGTGTTTCTAATGCTGTTAATTGATACAGCACAAAGATAGTGTAGACAGCGCACAATCTTATTTCAACATCAGTTCTTAAAATTGACTGAAAAATCATTAAACTTTTCACTTAACATACACTGAAAGCAGTTAAATATATATTATATGGCTACAAGTATGCAGGCAGTGCTTCTAATTACAAAGTCCAGCTGTTACTAGTGAATGGTACTGGTAATACTAGAGTATACAAAACCATTTTAAACAATTGTGTACTTTTAACTTTGTGTTAACAGCTTGGGGAAAGCCCTTGTCTGTTCCAACACGACTGAGTACAAAGTCATCTCCACATTGTGTGATGAGTATGCTGAGGAGGAACTTGATTGGCCTCCAGGGCCCTGACCTCAATTTTACTGAACGTTTTAATGGTGAACTGTGAGCCAGGCGTTCCTGTCTAGGGTCAGTTAGGCAAATCACAAAACTGGCAGTGGTCTGCAGGCTCAATCGATCTCCATTTTGTGCAGGCTGTTGTAGTTGCTGAATGCAACATATTGCTCCTGGATGCGCTTGAGCGACTTAAATGCAATCAGAGCTCACAGCAGTTGGAAAGCAGTTGCAGTTGTTACTAGATGACTGAGAAAGATCAATCAACTGCAGTTAAACAGGGGTTAAGTGCAGTTGACACAACAACTGCAGGGTTAAACCACACAGTATTGAAGATATACTGCAGCGGTTTGCAACAGCAAGTCTGAAAGAAAGACCTAACTGATTTCACAAACATTTTGCTGAATACGCAACCAATTCCCATTGAATGCTCCAAGAGTGGAGATTATTATTTCTGCAACAGCTGCAGTGAGTAATTTAAAGAATTAGCAATTCACAGTCCAATTTTCCCTGTTATCATATCAGAGCTCAGGAAAGTTCAGGACAGGTCAAGAGAGTAGTTGGTAGGCTACTGGATAAAGTCACAAATAATCTTAATGGGCCCCATTTTAAAACACTCTCTAAACCAGTGGTCACCAAAATTTTCCTACCACGGACCACTACAATCAATTACCAGCTCTGCACCACGCATGCGCAGGGAGCTGGGTGTCACTCAAAGGGAAAGAAACCTCCCCCATAGTGACGTCTGATTGACAGAACTCTCCACTCTCCCATCGCAGGTCTGAGCCTAGAGTGGGTGGATTGTGTCCAGAGACGCAACCGGCTCACTTCCCTGAGCCTGGGATCTGTACGGGGGGACATGGTCTGTGGCTGTAGTCGGTGGGTCCAGCAGGGGTCCTTACCTTGACCTCGCTCGGGGGGTGCACTGGCCAGAGCTGCGGACCACCAAAATTTTCCAGCAGACCACTGTTGGCGACCACTGCTCTATACTAGACTACATGGTTCAAAGCACTATTTTGTCATTATATCATAATCATAATGCTGCAGAATGACAGCAGAGATATATTATCACATATCAGATATCATCACATATACAGCAACACTAATCAAATAGACACCGCCCTCGAAAAAAGTGTATTGCTTGTATGCACTTAGCAAGCACTGCTACAACATTGACAAGACTATAGACTATAGCACCAAGTAATTTATTGGTTCTATAAAAACATATGATAATAAGAAAGTGTTTATTAATGTGGCTTTTGTTCAGTTAAGACTTTCCTATTTATAATTATGAGAGGAGGGTCATTGGTAACTTTATGTGGGGCAGGAGGTTAATAATTGGGAAAAGAACACATTCCACCTGATAAATCATCTGTATCAAATAGCAATAGCCCATCCATTTCCACAGATTCTCATACACCACTGCCAAGAGGTTAGGGACTACAAAAACAGAGTAAAGTTGGAAATAACCATGGAGTTAATCCCTCTACATACCTCATTATCGTTTCTCCGAAGGTGATTACATCGGTCCAGAAAACAGTGTCCTCCCATCACCCACTCTTTCTGGATGAGGCCCTGGAAGCCGACACGGGTACGATAATATGAATCCATCATTATCTGCACCAGACTGGCAATCACACAGCATAAGTCTGAGGCCGTGTCCTCTGTAGGAGTAATAAGAAAGAAGAACAGTCAATGTCGAACTATGGAGAACTCAGAACTGAAGACTTTTCCTAAATTTAAAGCATCAATTTTTATTCTGATAAAAAGGTGTCTTATTCTCATGGGCTGTTCATACACTAATAACAGAACAGCATTCTGCACCAACCATGCATAGGAAGGATAAAGGGACTGGGTTTATCTTCTAAAAAATGCAAGTAGTGTGGCTATCACACACAACCAAGGAATTCCATGCTTTCTAAATGATGCATCTGGAGAACTGACTTTCCTGATGTGCATGCTCTTTACAGAGTCCCTAAACACAGTCTAATCCTAAAAAGTTTATTTCAAGATTTATCCCAGTAATTACACACACTCATAGAATCAAACTTTAGTAGATGTCAGAGAAGAAACCAATATTCTTCTGGGTTGCTAGAGCAAATTGTTTCAAAGGATGCTGGTGCCACAAGTCCACTAATAAAATATTTTTTTCTGGTCCTTTTCTAAACATCTTCTCAACTTGAAGCCTTCAGTTTGTACCAACACTCAAGTTTAAACTGTTGACTTACCTGTTCACGTCAGCTAAAATGGTATTGGCTAAGGTGTGGTGGTCCACTATTCCAACAGTGGCACAAGTAAAAAATAAAAAGTCCTGGTTCTTGGTGAAGGAGAGAGGGCTATACTTATGGATTCCATGTCCAGATTTCAGAGGGTTTGGACCCCGTGGATTAAATATTATATGCCCAGGCCCTTTTAGCTGGGTGCACCACCCGGCACTTTTCAGCACCCACCCGGCTGTTTTTGGGTGGTTACTAAAGAGTTTGGTCACAATACAGGGGCTGCCACCCATCTACAATTTCTTCCCACCCGGCTTAAAAAAATTTCTGGGTTGAGCACTGTATGCCCATGGGCTGGGACCCTTCATTACTGTCTATTTGACAACTTTGGTGTACAATTCTCAGAGGTGTATTCTAGCAAACAGTAGGACCTGACTCCTTACCCCTCGTTCCTTTTCCCCTATTTCTATGTTGGTAGTGTCTTGTGTTTTGTGTTTCCAGGTGGTCTTTCGAGCATCAGAGTTTGTTATCTGGTGAACATATCGAATGCAATCCTTGGTTCCATAGTCTTGAGAAGCTACTACTGTTATGGGCGATATGGCTCTGTTGCAGTATATTGTTTAATACATAATCTTATCTTTTATTCCTTCGCATTCTCTGATTTGATATATTGTTTGATACTTGAGCATTGTTGTATCCCTATATGTGCAAATTATTGTAAAATATAAATAAAACTTATTGAAACTAAAATATTTATTTTCTCTTGCACAACCTTGTCAAACTATAAACGTGTGCTGCTATTGAAAAAACAACATTTCAATAAACTTACCTTTAAGAACAACATTGATTTTTTGTGTCTCTAAATAGTCAATGACTTCAATGGATTTCTTAAGGCACTGCCTGTAATAATCAGATGAAAAATGTGTCAGAAAGGAAGCAAAGTGAGAAAAGTGATTTTTTTTACTAATTACATTGGGCATATAGATATTAATGACAGCTGGTCAGGGTTGGTCCCCCAGCATTACATTGTTTTGAATGGAAATTTATTTTACACTGTAGGCCTATAATTGTTAGGCATAACTCACCGAGATATGTCCAATATTTAATAAATTTAATATTAAACTTTAATAAAAAAAATCTGTTAAAACAAGGGTGCGTAAAAATACAGAAACCTATAACATAATTGCACAGTAGCATATATATATATATATATATATATATATATATATATGGATTACTTTGTATTGGATTCAATACAGCTATTTTGTATTAATTCCAATACAAAATTATTTGAATTTCGCGCTGCGCCTCCCGCACACACCGACGTCACCAGGGAGACCCCTGGGAACATCACTGCACTCACCGGCTGAAGATTATTATTATTATTATTATTATTAATAAACAGGATTTATATAGTGCCAACATACTAGATTGTAAGCTCTTCGGGGCAGGGTTCTTTCCTCCTGTATCACTGTCTGTATTAGTCTGTCAATTGCAATCCCTATTTAATGTACAGCGCTGCGTATTATGTTGGCGCTATATAAATCCTGTTTATTAATAATAATATTAATAATAATAACATATTACGCAGCACTGTACATTAAATAGGGATCCAAAGAAGAAGACGTAGCCCGAGGATAAGATCCATCGGGCAGGACGCTGAAGGACGTGATGGGACAGGGCAAGTGTGTGGGGTTTTTTTAAATTGTTTTTAGCTACCCCGAGTGTGGCTTGGGGTTACCACTTTTTGCATGTTTTTTTTTACCCCGAGCCACACTTGGGAATACCGCCAGGGGGGTTAATGTTTTGTGAAGCAACCTATATTGTTTATTCAAAATGTGTAAAAAATAAAATAAAAAAAAAATTTAAATAAAAAAAGCTTATTTCTAGGTATGTAAAAATAGCAGGACTAGCATAATTCACTTTATCAATCTGTGCAGCCAATGCAGTTACTGGTATACAAAGCTGACTCTCAAAAGTCAACAGGTAAATCAGGCCCTCCATCTTTAACTACTCAATCCAACAAACTGTGAACGGAGGAATGACTGTCGCAGACAAGGCAGAGGTGTCCCAAATGTGCAAGCTATGGCGGACAGCCAGGCTTCACCTTCTCGATGCTGTACAAATCTTTCTCTAGGAAAGACACTGGAGAAGACTTTTTGTACATGGAGTGTGCACCAGTATGTTGCTTATAGGTTAAATCATTTATATTTGGCAGCAGTTTCTGCAAATACTGACAAAGAAATCTAAAAGGGGGCAGCATTGAGCATAATTTGCATGTATGCCTGGTGTACCAATCTGTAAATCAGATATCCTCCAGCAATATGAGGGTCGCACTTACTTTATTCCTACACCTGGCTTTATTCTAGGCATCTATACCAAGAACAAGCTGGTAATAAAAATTACATTGTGCATGTGCCCCAGTATAGTTATCAAAAATCTTATATCACGCAAGTGAAAGTGTTCTTTTAGCAGGAGACACAAACAAAGTTTTTTCTAGTAAACAACTTCACAACTCCAACTCTGAATTTTTGTTTTGCAGTGATTTTTTCACATTAAGACAACATGACCATTTTCAGCAGGATGTAGTAGTAAATGTTTTTATCGTACACACCTGACTATTTCCAGCCAATTGCATGTGTCTAGTAATGAAAACCATTTGGAGTCGGTGTCCCAGAACTCAGTGGAGTTTTCTGCCAAGGTAAAAGAAAGAAAGATGAGTAGTGATACACATTCCCCAAATATAATTCATACATGCACTTATATTCTGCTGACATTCTTCCGCAGCACTTTGCAGAGTGTACAGTCATGTCACCGACTCTTGCAATCTATTTTCCGTACCAAAGTCATATGTAATTTAGATAATCTAATGTCAGTTTAGGAGAACCTATTTACCCAGCCAGTATGAGTGCCCAGAGAAAACTCACACAAACATCAGGAGAACATACAAACTTCCATGCAGATAGTAGAAAGCTAGGAAAAAAAAGCATCCTCCGACTAATGCTGCAAGATAAGATGCACAATAAGAGGTCGCCATTAACAAGGCCGATCACTGGATCCACCTGATTTCAATTTGGAGGGGTATCCACATAACTTTGTGCCTATAGAACAATGTGATGGTTAGGTGATTTGCTACTTTAGACTAAATAATAATTCCCCACTGTAAACAATCTAACTGCTCCTTTAAAAATTAGACATAGAAGTCACAATTAGATTCCTACAGAGAAGTTATCAGATTGCCAATTCTTTTTAAATATACCCAAAATGTTTTAGTTCGCACATGTTATATCGACATACCCCAAATGCATATAGAGATTTATTATGCTGGAAATAGCAGGTGGACGAGAGTTAAGAATTGTTAGTCATCACAGTTCAAGTGCAACAAATATAAAATATTACAAATACTGAATGACCCTTTTTATCTTTTATTAGACAAGAACAACAAGAAAACATAAGCACTCTATAATAAAAAGGTAATCAGTATATTACCGATAAGAAACAGCTGTTTAAAGCGAGTGTAGGCTGCCTGGATTTCTGATATTGAGGGAAGACTTATTGACAGGTCCTCAATTCTTACTTCTTCATAGGGAGGTCTGTGAAGCGTCTTCTCTACACTGTTTAACACAAAAGTAAAATGAATCATTAACAATTAATACTAACGAGAGATAATACAGACAGATCCTTCAGCTTCAGAGCTCATTTAATGGGTACCTTTTGACATCTGAATAGTTTAATCATTAGATAGATGAGCAATGAAGCAGTAATATGCAGAGCAGGTATACCTGTGTTTCTTTTCCCATATAACAAAAGGAAAATGTACCTGCAAAGGTGTGGGGCATAACACTGCAGAATAAATTATATTTTCTGTATTGTATATTGGAATATCATTTTAATTATTTAAACCATAGGAGTGACTTTAACATTCTTGCTGCAGTTCAGTACTGCACTAATTATATATATATATTTCTAACTTCAGTGACTGTCTGCAGTCTTGTCTGTCTGCATGTGATCTCAGGATCATCAACTGTTGAGATGGTATCTCAAGCTATACAGAGAGCAAATGTTTTCTCAATAATTGGGCTTTACTGATGCATTTTAACCTGCACATTTATTTGCAGGTTAAGCTATCCCGGTTACAAGGTTTGGGACAAAGTCAGATTACAATGTTTGTGGTGTTACAATCAGCTTCTATTTACAAAGTTCAAAGTTTTTTTTTTTTTCAAAAGAAAAACAGTTGCTCAATCACCTTGACAAAAAAATAACTGGAGCTGGGTTTTATTTGTTTTTAATTCCCCTTTTTAATGAGGACAACATTATTGCGTGAATTCACCGTAGAACAACAATTTAACCAATATTGAAACTACCTAGCCACCAAGCCACTAGAAGCTGTCTCTGATCTGCCATCTTCCCATACTGCATCCTGCTGCCTTCCCTTCCCTGGTAAATGAAAATGCAAGTGATCAGACCACCTTTTTCAAATGCTCATGTCTTTTTGTGGTAGACAGGAGTTAGCATTGGCACTATTTACTCATGTATTTTTGTGGTACGTTAACTCCTCTTTGAGATCTGACTAGACAGACTGAATTGGTTAGCCCCCCCCCCCCCCTACTTTCCCAATATCCCATCACCTGGACAGTATCAAAATAATCAATGTTTGTTTTTCTTCACCTGTCAATGGTTTCAATGTTTTGGCCGATTGGCATTTGCATAATTTTTACTATTACCTGTACCCACCACTTTAATCCCACACCATTACCAAGATGCATACTAAAAACAGTGGCACATCATACAGACCTGTCGAGAAAAGCTTTCTGTTCCTGGATGGAGATATCATCCACCTCTTTAGGGAGGGAAGCCATCTTGCACAGAGTTGATCCTTGTCGAGTAGACCAGCACCATATCTAGGGAAGATAATAAGAAATGTGTGTCCTATAATTACAACTTCCCTGTGCAACTGATACCCTGTCACCACCTGCAAGAATCTTCTAGGCCACCGGCTGCTTCACATTTCTATTACCGCATTAAAAGGATTTGTAAATGCTGCCTCTTGTGGTCATTTCTACATTAGGAAATGCAACTAAGCGGACAGGGTTCTTTATAGTCATAAAGGAACCCTTTTGTGCGATACTTCCCCCACCTCCTAGATTGTAAAGTTCTTCGTGGCAGGGTCCTCTCCTCCTCCTGTGTCACTGTCGGTATCTGGCTGTCATTTGCAACCTCTGTTTAATGTACAGCGCTGAGCAATATGTTGGTGCTATATAAATACTGTTTGTTAATATTAATAATAATAATTGTGTTCTAAGGCAGCGGCTGCCAACTGGTAGTCCGTGGACCACTGGCGGTGTGTTTCACGACAGAACCCGCCCATTCTCCCATCGCAGGCTCAGATGTGCGATGGCAGAGTGGGCGGAGTTCTGACGCTATGACATCACTATGGGGAGGATCCTCCCTTTTGATTAACAACCGTCTCTCTGCGCATGTGTGGTCAGGAGACGGTAATTTTAGTGGTCCGTGGGACCAAAAAGATTGGCGACCGCAATTCTAAGGAATTAGTCTGCTCATGACTATTTACTTGCTCAACTCAACCTGAGAGGGACTAAAGGTTGCAGAAATACTTACAGGTATTCCTCTGCCCTGGAATTTAGAAACACTCTCCTCCTGCAGAGATATGGGCACCACAAAGTAAGGCGGTAACCTGCACATACAGAAGTAGATGTGTTTTATTAACACAGCGTATTTTATATACAGAGGTTTGCGGCCAACATGGCTGAATCCATACCTATCTGAAACTTGGTATGTCTCATTGACCGACAGCACTTTGTAACCCAGATTTCCTTTAGTGCGGTCCAGCTCCAGCTTCCAGTCAATTAGAGAGTCGAACATTAAAGTGGGATCCTTGGCGGCTGTCGCTAATACAAGAAGAAAAATGCGTCAATATCATAACCAATGTTAAAGTAGTGGTGGTACTACTACTAGTACAGAAAGTAATAAAAACCGGCAAAAATAATAAAAATATCACTAGTACCAATAGGATAACTAGTCCTACAAAAACATATACTGAAATATAAACCAAGGTACTTATTTTTACCTGGAATACAGGAAAACGCTTTAACTGGTGTATAAACGAGCAGCTGTCACTGCTAAAATTCAAATCAGTAATTGATAGAATGCCAATAAAATTAATGTGAATAATTACATCTATGGCATGTTATTTTTTAAAATGAAGGGAAAAAATTAAAATGACAGTCTTAGTCTAAGGTCCTTTTACTGTTGATTTGAGATAAAACGTGACAACATTTTAAGAGATTTGCTGATCTGAGAAGGTAATGCTGTTCTATACACATGCAGAACACCTCTAGAAGGGGGCACTTACCTATGTAGCATGGGGCAGCTTGAGTGTATGAGAATAAGAAGAGGCGTTTCAGCAGCTTAGGACTCAGCGTGTGATGAATGATGCCACTAACAATCTAAAAAAAAACCCACAGCTTAAATATTGGAATACTTGTACACATGCGGAAATGATTTATGCTTGAACATAACCACAGCAATCTACACTACAACAAGAGCCCTTCCTAATTTTGAATGGGGTGCCAGGAACCCGACTCAGCCAGAGTCACTTTTAGTGCATGCTCTCGAGCCTTTGAAAAACACGGTTGATGCGGATGCCCTCAGATAACAATAAAAGTGAATAAAAAGGGCAACACTGGGGAGAACACTGCACCAGTGAGCTTTAGACACCCATATACCATACCTCTTTATGTCCCAGCTCTGTATATGTTCCTAAAAAAAGACCACAAAAGGGGGGGCACCATTTTCTCCTCTTATTTTAATAACATATACAGGAAAATTTGGTGCGGACAGCATAGCCAGCTTACTACAGAAACTTGGCAACTTACTGAATTACTGGCTGGTCAGTTAGGTCAGTTGTCAGTTACAAAACACAAGGAATTGTGCAGATGTTGCTCAAAGATGATGTATTTGAGGCCAAATGTACTGGGTTTTCGACATCTTTCTCTATTGTTCCTGGGGAAAAGATGAATGAGTATGGCTGTGGTTAATGGTAGAACTGCAGCTATAAAGGTCTTTATTTGGAAGGCTGTGTGTAGCCTGTATGTGGGGGGAGCCAAGGAGGTCTCCCGAAAATGTAGGTCAGTGGATTACTAACTTTGGATGGAGTGTTTCAGAGGAAGCCAAAAGACAGAAATTTTGGTTGTCTTATGATGGACTGCAATGACACCAATTTCCTGAATGACTATTTAATCTGAATAACAGCGGGCAGAGTGTCCTGAAATTTTACTTGGAGTCAGGAATACCTCCATACAAGGAATTTTTCCTCTCTTGCCAGTTTCCATGACCAAGACTGCTTGGCTGGTTGTAAAGCTGCAACCTTGCGTATATCATCATGCACATTCAGCAGACATCCAAGGACTATACATATTCCAGAGCAAATGCCTAGGGCCTGCCTATACTGTGGGCCTGAAGCGGATCAGTAAGGAATGCCAGTTCTCACAAGAGCAAGGAATAAGACAAGTATTCCTCTTTCTTTTAATTCCCTAAGACTAAAGGTGCAATTTACCCCCACTATACAGGGAAAAAGAGAAAGGGGTATAAAGATTGCAGGTAAACAGGGTAAATGGTATAAAAGAGAACATTTACCCTCTTTAGTTCCTCCTCCTTAGTGTATGTCAGGCAGAAATGGAACACTCGGAAATCCTTGCAGTAGATGACCAATTTCTCTGGATATTTCTTAAGTGATGGCCCGGATATGAGAACTTTCTTTTTATCATCAAACACTGAAAGAACAAAAAGATAAAATCAGAGTTGAAAAGAATCTGAGGGTTGGGATCTCGGTAAGCCACACACTCATCAAAGCCCATGATGACTCCTTTACACCCTCAAATTATGCCACACTGGGCTCATGAGTGCTGGGTGGCCTGGTCGGATAAATCATGTTTCCTTTTACATGGCTGGTGGATTGCTGGGTGCATGTGCATGCATGGTTTACCTTGATCAGAGACTGCACAAAGGATGCACTATGAGAAAGAAGGCAGATAAGGAGTGCCAGGATGACCCTAAGGATCTGCTGCTAAGGTCGTAGTGCCTTCACAGGTCAGAGCTGTATTAGATGCATAAGAGGGGGCAGGTGGTTTTACAATTTTGGCTAAACAATGTACAGTATATATATAGTGAACACATTTTTCCCTAATTCAGATAGAAAAGGGAATAGTTAAAAATCCTTTCAGTTTTTTTGGGGTCGTGTGTAGGGATGAGCGAGAATGCCTATTGACATTCTCGCAAAAATTTCCTCGAACTTAAGATGGGTCAGGGAAATTTTGCCGAACCGATTACACTGACTCATCGGAAGATCGAGGAAATCATTACAGGAGGAGTACTGCGGCTGCATTTATGAATGTAATCGTGGGAATCCTCCTGTGTGCGATCCTCGGGCACTAGAGTTTAAATGAGGGCTTGCCTCCCCAGTACTCCTCCTACCTCCCCGGGCACTAAAGGTTAAACCAGGGCTTGCCCTCCTTTAACCTCTAGTGCCCGGGGATCACACACAGGTGGATTCTCCTCCTGTCAGTGTGAGTCCTGTGGCTGTGCTCATCAATGAATGGAGCCGTGGGAATCATCACAGGATGATTCCCACAGCTGCGTTCATTTATGATGAGCACAGCCACGGTCCCCAAAAATTTGAACTTAAATACGAATGTACACAGCCCATCTTCGCTTACATGTTCGGTAAGCGAGAACAACCCAATTCGCTGCGAGATCGAATTTTAAAATTTTGCTCGCTCATCCCTAGTCATCTGTTCTAATGTGATACAGTGAATCTCTCCAGTGTATACACAGGCAGCCAAAAAAACAAAGATAATCCTTCCATCACATTTAAATCTGTGCATTTTAGGCAAGAAAATGCAGGCCATTAAAAGAACTTTAGCTAAAGCCTGTAACAGATTGTCATATTTATTCTTTTATCAATATATGGATCAGTCAGTTATATACATGTATAAATAGAGATTTCTATTTACAGAATGTGATATCATACATTTATGATAAAAGCCAAATACTAGCTTCCCATTGGTTTTTAAGTACGTTATGACTAACCTGTTTATTTACCATGCATGTCAAAGGAAACTAAAATGTCTTACTGTTTTAAGAAATGCACATTGCCCCATATTTTATCATTTTAAACATGCTGCAAGTACAAAATATGCCTATTAATTTGCCTGCAACATAGTGTGCCCCTACCTTCCTCCATGATATAACACCCCAGGGTATTTTTGGCTCTAAACTAAAAACACAAACTTCACCTCATCTCAAAAACCTCTCCTTGTGCACAGGCAGAGATGACAAGAAGTTATCCGCTCATGTGATTTTGGATAAAATAATTTTTGCTTTTGCAATGGATACAATACTTGAAATGTTAAAGACCAAAAGGGTGGAAATAAGAGCAAACAAGAAAAGTTCACATACACATTTACACCAGAAGTTAAACAATGCAAAATAATTTTAGTTGGTCAGCAAAACTTAACTTGCTGTAGGAGCTCCCTCCCTTACCTTGCTACCATAATCTGCCCAGGGCACCAAGCAAGAATGATATTATCACCATTCTGGGTACAGTTCTGTGGAAGGCAAAGGAGGCTAAATCTTAGGAGAAGACACACTTGCAATGGGCTGTAGTATAACCTGGTGAGACTTCTCCTGCTCCACATGTTCCTGAGGACTCAATCCAGAAAGACAGAGATCTCATGCCCAATGATGTTAAAAGGTGGGGGACAGAGAGTAAAATAAGTACCGTTCCAACTTTACCATTAAAAGATGTGTTTTTCCCATTTGTAATGAGTGATTTAAGAAGGTGGAAGGGATCTGTTAGGCAAAAACTTACCATCCATTTACTCATTTCTATCTACTATCTTCTGCAGATCTGATAAGAGCTCCGTACAGAATTTTTTTTTTAAGTTTTTAAAAGCAATGCAAAAAGGCCACACCAATAAAAAATATTTTTTTTTAACTGGTCTAAGCTTTTAGAAGAGAACATTTTGTTGGTTGTCCCTTTTTTTGCAAACAATTCTAACCCTATATGTACTCCTGAATGCATCCCTGAAAAAGCCTGTAAGTGCCCCGCGGGTGGCAGTCTTACCTCCATAAATCTGATCTACACACTGCAGGGTGATGTCATTTTCACCAACAATCTTGTTCTTGAACTCTGGTGTCTGAGGGACATTAAAAAGTAAAAGTCAGATTATGAATACTAACAATCTGGAAGGACATGCAGAGAACTGGGCGATTCTCAGACAGACAGGAAAACATGTAGTCTGGCCAAAATAGCTACAGTCATGTGTTTTTTGTGGATCATGTCAAATATTCAATTCTGCAGTAATCAGGAATATGGTGTGTGGTTAGAAGAACTAAAGGGAAGCGGATTTACTATAGAAGATTTTCATGATAAATGGAAAGTCCAACTAAGCCTAGGTCCCCTTTCTTAGTAGCAAGCAAAAGGAATCCTTACCTTACTAAAGAACAGGATCCCGAACATGTATGCTGTCAGGGTAGTCACTTCATCTGCAAATTTGTCTCAGGTCACAGAGAAAGTCAAGTGGCATTTTCAAAAAAAGGGATCAGCAAAGCCAGCTTGCAGTGATTCTCTTGCAGGCCTTGACAGGTGACAGGTATTTTTTTTTATCCTTTGCAGGACAAAGCAACAGATACACTACTTCCCAGCAGCAAACATTCCTATTTCCTTCCATTCAACTGCTTTTCATTGCTACTTTTATTTGTAACAAAGCATGCGGTTGGTCATGACCAGACAGATTTAGGTGTTTATAGCAGTAATTGTGAACCAGAATTCCTCCCGAAGTCGTGGGGGCTGTCCCCCAAGCTAATGTAATGTGAGCTGTGGCTATAGTAACTATACCAGGGGTTCCCTGATTACCTGAAAGTTATTTCAAGGGTTCCCCACTGTTAAAGGGGTTGAGAAAAGCTGGGTTATAGTGTATTTCTCAAATGATCGACAGTGTGCACCTAAAACTTTTCAAGTACTTGCAATCACCTCTCGTCCCAACGCTAACTATATGAAATTCTGTTGTGTTTGCAAAAAGCCACCTTTTCATTGCAATCAATATCATCTGACTGACCCCAATATACACATAACAAATAAGTATATTACATTAAATTATTCGTTATTGGAATGGTTTATAAATATATACACCGAGATCTTTACTTAAATAGGGTTCAATCATTTATTCAGCAAAATGGTCAATATATATAAGGATGTACTGTGGAGAAAGTAAGCACACCCTTGCCTCTGAAGCCAATAGTCCCTTTAGATTTAAAAAAACTGCTCACAACCTGACATCAAATTTTTTACCCCCTCCATGCAAAAAAACTTTGCAAGAGGTTTACTGCCTATTTCGAATCCCCTACATTACTGCAGTTGGATTCTAGTCTGGGCTTTACAAACGCCAGTATATACCCCTTTACTTTCAGCCATGCCTTAGTGCAATTGCTTGTGTGCTTCTGATCATTATTGTATTCAAAGATCTATGGTTCAGCTTCAACATTTTTCAAGCAGATGGCCTTATTCTCACCAAGCACGCCTTTATGTAAATCAGAACTCAAAGCTGACTCAATGGCTGCAAGCTGCTCAGACTGCAAACCTCAAAGCAATATCATTTTCACCAGTTGGTGAGGTTCGTCCCCTAAAATGCTGTCCTTAGTTTGTGCCAAACATGTCTACTGTATTCCTGTCCCTTTTACTTTCTTCATTGTATCCCTGGCTAAGAACCCCTTAATTGAAAAGGAAAGTGTTTATTTCTGACCTTGTACTCTGTTGCTCTTTTTCACAGTTTACAATATTTTTAGGTGTGATTTACAATTTTTAAAGCTCATAAAGACCATGAGGTTGCAATGAGTTTACTGCTACCCCATTCCAGTGAATTACTACCTCTGGGGGCAGCACGGCAGAGTTTTAATCTGTTAAGAGCCAGCGCTGCGGTACAAGTGACTAAACGGCTGGCAAGGTGCCATGCAGGATCACTTGATCCCAAAGGAGGTCTGAATCTGCCCTAATGGTTTGTTTTCCTTTATATTTTGTCAGAGCTGGGACAAGCCAAACAAGACAATTGTTTTAATTTGTATTATAGTACAGAATCTCTTTAAATCCTTATACTGGCTGGTAAACGTATTCATACAAAAAAACAAATGTGCCAATGCTCTGCGTTGTCTTTTTCTAATTGGTGGGTGGCTGTGTCTACCTTACCAAAAAAACTTAGATCTAGGAAAGCTTGAAGGCGGTGATGTCATGTAAAGCTGGGTTATATTTCTGTGTGGAACACACATAACCAGAAAAGAGGACTTTGCTCACGTTATCGTCGGGCTCTTCATCACAGAGAAAGGTGATCTTAAAGTTGGTGCAGATGAGTCTTCCGCATACCCCACGCTGGGAGCCTTCCTCCTGGGAGCATTTGAATACATTGCTGGCTTCACAAAGAAGCATCTCACCTGCAGGGGAGAAACAGAAAAGATCAGATCATTGCTGTACAAAATGACACCTAATGATGTGGATGGCAGTCGTGCTGAGACAACATTGAAGCCCAGCTCCTGTAGTTTTTGTCCTGGTGTGAAGGGACATTCCCTCTACACTGAACACCGTGGCTTTTAGGGGCTCTAAGAGCTCATAAGGAAGATATACACTAATGTAAGTGCCATTTTCAGCCAGGACACTATCTGCATGGAGTTTGCAGGTTCTCCCAGTGTTTTTGTGGGTTTCCTTCAGGTACTCCAGTTTCCTCCCACATTCCAAACACATGCAGTTAGGTTTTTTGGCTTCCCCCCAAAATTAACCTTAGACTGTATTAAAGACATATGACTATGGTAAGGACATTGGATTGTGATCTCCTCTGAGGGACAGCTAGTGACATGACTATGGACTTTGTACAGCTCTGCGTATGATTATGGAGCTATATAAATACTGTGTAATAATAACTATGAATTGATTGATGTATTTTCCTTCAAGCAGTTAGGATATTGCAAAAGAAGAAAGGACTACTGGATAAACGCCATTTTTTTGCACACAAATATCACACCACAGATTTCTCAGAGAATGTAAAGAAAACTCCCATTTCATTTTATTTTTAAATTTGAGCTGAACTTTTGAGAAATGATTTTGAAAGAATGCCTAATTAAATGTATTTTTCTAAAGGCAAGCATAGTAAGTATTTGAAATTGACATATTATCAGCCTCTTGGAATCCTTGTATAGCAGGGTTGAAGTGTGAGAGTAAGAAGCAGACAACCAGCCAATCATATCCTGTGCTGACATGGACAATTCTGGCGGAGAAAAAAAGGAACAGAGGGAAGAGTTAATCGCTGCACTATTTATCCTTTTGCTAATCAGTCACAGGGTAGCTCCAGGATGACATGGGCTCAAAGAAAATAGGTGGGGTGTGATGCAGTACATCAGAGGCATTGGAGGTAAATATTGCTTTTTAAAAAATTCTTCTTATTCTATCTTTTGATTAGATATGTCATTGTATTTTATTTTGGCTTTAACATGTATGTTAATGAAAAATATTTTATTTAGTTAACGATAAAGTCATTTAGGATGGAGAGGGATGGGGACAAGCATGAGACATCACTTCGAATTCATTAACTTGTACAAATTACAGTCTGAGCTATTGAGTTCTGTGAACAATATTTTTATCCATCCAAGGGATTAATGACAGCCTAAATGACAAGCAGCCTATAACTCTACCTGCAGCATGGGAAACTTGAATATATAAAGACATTGTTTCACATTTAGCTGACAAACAAGCCTGTCTGTAAATTACTTCTGGCAAAAAAAGGGTAAAAATAAAAGTAAACACAATTTATACATAACAAAGGAAATTCTACTTTTTGTCTTTTAATATGTTTTCTGGTGCTACTTTACTTATCCTAATCAAGAATAAAATAATAACAGATAACCTCATCTGGACAGCACAGACAAACAAGTTTATTGCTCACCCTTTCCTTCCTTACAATACATATTACATCAGAGGAATGGGGACTGCTGAGCACTTCCTCCTGAGGAAATAACCCAGAAGCCTGCTGACAATGGAACACGCATGCAAGAAGGACAATGTAAGAGGAAATTAACTCACAGATACAGAGAGTAACACACTTCTCTTTCTCGTTTGCAGCTTGATGATCAGCGATCACCAATCACCTTCTGTGGTTAATGGTTTTCAGAAAAGCTCAATCCAAAAGAGGATCTGAAAATACATGCTGGGGGTTGTAGTTCTATAACATATCTTGATTGGTTTTTTACCTGTAAATACTGGTAAATGAAATGTTGCTGCATTTACCAGCCACCTATTAGATGTAACAATGTCAGTAATCTGTAGATTAATATTTCATTGCACCATGAACGTTGAAGAAAAAATCTACATGGAAGGAGCAAGACTCACAATTGATTATGGGAAGATTTGCATAAAGTAAATCAGTGGACAAGCTTTTGTCATTCAAGTTTTTGCATGCCCTTAACAAGTAAAATAAGCTTTAAAACAGCCCTGATTGCTCTCTGCAGGGTCTGTGGAGCGATTCATGCTCAAAGGTTACAGAAGAAGCACTCCAATCATTAGCAAAACTCAGCACAACATGCCCCCCTACCTCTTTAGCTATGTTCTGTTCTCTTATATAAAGGTTCTGTACGGTGGGGAGAGAAAAGATGAGCTGAACAGCACAGAAGTCAAACATAAAAAAAACATCAGTGCTCTTTTTCTGAAAATTTAAGATCGTTTCTTTACACTGCCTGTAGCTACAGAGGTTAGTGAGGATTTTAAAGCTAGCTTACATTCAAAAAATTAATGCATATAGACTGGTCACAGATTTACTTAAATATGCCATAACGACTATCTTTGTCACTTATATGCTGAATATCTTGACATTCCCCTCCAAGGCTATCAGGATTCACCAAATTTTGCAATGAAATGCACATGTACTGCTCAGTAAATTAAAATAAGGAAGATGCCTAATGAGAGGGCCAACAATAGTAAGGCTTCAGCTTGTGCACTGCATAGTGTTAGCAGTAAGAAGTAAAGATCCACATTAATACAATATGATGAATAAACACTGAAAAATACATTCACAAGTAGGTGTTCACTTCAAGAAAAGGGGCAAGCAAACAAGAAAGCCATTAAAAATGGGCTACCTGGCAATAACAAGACATCATCCACTTTTTCTACTTGTTCCTTGTCTCGAACATCAATTTCCTATAGAGGGAAGAAAAATATTTGTAAATGAATTTGTACACACAAAGGCAATCACTGCAGGTTTGAATTACTGAACTCAGACATATCACTGGGTGCAATCGAACAAATCCCTAGCAGGCAGGTCAAGGATTTGTAAACTTATCAATGCTTACTCAAAAGTTTATGTCAGTCCAGCAGACAATATACAGCTTCACATTAGGACTAAGAGGCCACTTCAAAGCTTACATTTGTCAGGGTAAATTTTGTCTTCATCTACAAAGTCAGTCCTTGGCCTCGTCTTCTCCTAAATCCTAAACACCTCACTGCTTACTGAAGCCATATGCCGTAGAGATTTATGATTCACAGCCTTGAACCAAAACAAAGACTCCCTGCAGGAACCTGGACTCCCGATATGTTTTGTAAAGACTCATTTCCCCAAATCATAGTATAGCTAGCAGCAGATAATACAGCTGGGCTTGTTCTGTATTGTTGAACTGGGGGAGCCACTTGCATAAGTGTCATTGCTACAGAACAAATCCAGGTGAATGTGAATAACTATGGCTAGCTATGCTTAGCAGTGCAGCATCTAGATTTTGCATATCAGAACTCTTCTGGATTCCAGGGAGAACTAACACTCTATTATTACACAGTATTTATATATCGCTGATATATTACGCAGCGCTTTACAATGTCCACAGTTATGTCACTAGCTGTCCCTCAAAGGAGCTCACAATCTAATGTCCCTACTATAGTGATATGTCTTTAATACAGTCTAAGGTAAATGTTTTGGGGGGAAGCCAAATCAACCTGGCTCCATGTTTTTGGAATGTGTGAGTAAACCAGAGTACCCAGAGAAACTCACAAACAGATAGTGCCAAGAATCGAACCTGGGACGTAGTGCTGCAAAGGCCAGAGTGCTAACCACTGAGCCACCATACTGCTCTAATCGCCAACTTTTTCCTGCACATTACATCCCATTCTTTTTTTGCCAGTCAGTATGACAGTATTAGAGCAATAAACCAAAAAGAAATCATCAGGTACATACAAGCTCTTCTAATTATCTATACTCCATTAATGTATCTAGTTTACATTAGCAGATATGAATAGGATATGGTAAAATATGATTCTCATTAAAACAGTCAACTCATTGTTTTAGGTTGCAAGACAAGGGAGTGTACCTTTGCGAGAGCAGAATAATGCAGCCCAGATAATTGGTATTTATAGGACTGCTTAATAACCTCCCCATATTGTGCAGACAAGTTTATTTATAGCAGTCAAAACCATTAATTATCATTCTGAAACAAGAAGCAACATAAAAAAGCCTGGTGTGAGCGTGTCTGTACAGCACATCAGGAGAAGAACAGCAGAGGATTCTGGAGACACAAAGCTATACTCAATGCCAATCTGTAGTAGTGTACGGGATGGAAGTGGCCCATCTTCTGTTGTGTCCGGGATCATTACCAGGCTGTCACCGCAGGCTTTTTCAGGTGTTTGCAAAAGAAGCCTAGAACAGCGTTTAATTTTTTTTCTTTTTTTTGTAATGACATTGCTTGTAAAAACCGATTGCAAGCAGCTGTAGAGGGGACAAGGGTTGCAAAATGCCCTAAAACCTACTTGTAGCATCCCAAAAAAAAATGCAGGGTATTGTTGCAATTTTTGCAAGTATTGTAAAATGGCTCTAAAATGTTTCCCAAAACCCAAAAATTAATCTCTATTTAGGATTTACATGTACTTTTGAGGATTGGCCAAAGGATACAGGAAAATATGTTTGTGGGCTTCCGTACTGTTTTTAAATAAATATTGATCAATCTGCAAATAAGACATAGAACATGTCAAAAAGTTAAGAAAATGCTAACCACATATGGAGAATCCATCAGACTGAAAACATTGGAAAGATGGATGCATTTCAGAATTTTCCCCACTAATTTTTTTAAGCTGAGTGGGAAGAAGCTGTAGGTGGGTGGCAGCCCCTGTATTGTGAGCCAACTTTTCCGTAACCACAACAAAACAGCCGAGTGGTTACTGAAAAATGCCGGGTGGTGCGCCCAGCTAAAAGGGGCTGGGGAGAAAACTGCATATTAAAGTATGAGCAAAGCTCCTATGGATGGTAAGGGCATCTGTGATCTTT
The DNA here is from genome assembly GCF_032062135.1 of Pyxicephalus adspersus. NCBI lineage: Eukaryota > Metazoa > Chordata > Amphibia > Anura > Pyxicephalidae > Pyxicephalus > Pyxicephalus adspersus. Next base: position 90,060,716 of record NC_092863.1, read on the forward strand.
TTAATTCTCTAAATCAATGCACATTTTTACTTTCAGTATACAGACCTGCTGAGAAACCAAAATTGGGAAAGGCAGTGTTCTCCCCAGCTCCATTTAGCTGGGCGCACCACCCGGCACTTTTTAGCTGTTTCTGGGTAGTTACTGAAGAGTTAGGTCACAATATAGAGGCCACCAGCCTACAATTTCTTCCCAACCGGCCTAAAGAAAATTCTGTGTTAAACACTGGGAAAAGCAAAAGAAAATAACCTGGACACACTGCATTTGCTGGCGATTTATATATTTTGTACGGACTTAGTGGCTCTTTTTTAACAATGCTAGGTAACCATTAAAATACAGATTTGGCCACATTTTGGTAGCAAGAAAAACAAAAGGTGACATTTGAAAGCACGTTTCTTGTATTTAAAGATATCAGGTGGTTGGAAGCTAGCTCTTGTGCCCAGCAGTCTTGTATTGCTCACATTGGTTATACATTTACAGATGAAAACAGCTTTCATGGGAAAGAGCTATTGGAGCAGGCAGCCATCCAAGGCTGGAAATTGGCACAGGGGAATGTGGAGAATGAGGAGTGAATGTCCCGAAGCAGAGAGGTGAGCTACACACTAAATATGCCACACAAACCACACACATTTAAAGTGAACTTGTCATTAAAGAACCCCAGGGGCTGCCATTACTGGCCAATGCTATTTACAATGCTGATGCCCAGCTGCCCTGATTTTTCATTGCCTGAACGCTGTATGAGGATTAGGAATTTTGCATTTGATTACTTTTATTGACTTTACTCAAAATCAAAAAATCCAGAGGCATCTAAAGAACTAGTTTCCATAGAAGGCCAACAATGGCAGATTTCCTAAAAGTTTCTACTGAATAGGACACAGTTGGATCAGCTTTATTTGATATAAAACACACAGAGGTATTTATAAAGCATTAAATGTGACAAATATTCATGAGCTGTAAATTACAAGGGGAAACATGAAGATCCACCGCATTCCTGCACTGAATGTTTAGATAATGTAACTTTCATTGCTTCACTCATCAGCTCCACTAATAGGGCCTGATTAATTAAAGCTCTCCAAGGCCGAAGAGGGTAAACTCATCAGTAAAACTGGGTGATCCAACACACCTGGAATTGATTTCTTAAAAGTTGTTTGCTATTTGTTAGCAAAACTCGAACTGGATCACTTCCAGGTTTTCTGGATCACCTAGCTTCAATTATGAAAGTGTACCCTCTCTGGCCTTGAAGAGCTTTAATAAATCAGGCCCATTATACCAGTTTTACAAAGCATTCTGCATTTTCTACAGAGACAGTCCAGCATTAGCTGCTTCCTTTGTGACTTTCTGCTTAAACAAATCTCATGTGGCACTTATAATCAGATAAGACCCATTTAGCTGTGTGTAATCTGAGGTTCAGCCAATAGCTCTGTAATAAGCTTACAGCATAACAATGAATGTTAACCAGGTAAACATGGTCAAAGACATCTGCAGCTCCACCTGCTGGCTGGAAATGGTAAATTTAAAATAATGATATGCAATAATAACCATAAAAGAGCTTTTGATTTCTATGAACTGCTGAAACATTTTATGTTAGATCACAAAACCCCACTATCCTGCAGAGATGGTCATAGTACCTTAAATTAGTTGGGTTTTTGGCTGCTTTACCTAGCTGGATATCTCATCTTAGCACCATGAGCTGAATACAGTTCACGAAATGCAATATTTTAAGATATCGATATCTGGTGCTTGGGATCAGGGCAACTAGAAATCTCCTCTGGCCTTCCTGTCAGACACATCCTTTGGTGTTACATCTCTTTGGAACTCTCAACTTCATTGAAGGTTTTTGGGATTTTTTCCTTCTTATTAGATACAACAACGGGGAAATGTAGATACAAAGTTTTTGTCAACTTTACAACTACACAATTAGAAGAAATAAATCAATTTTCATTATAGAATATAGTTTTCTGGGCCTGATGAAGCAGAGAAGACTCTGTGAAACGTGTTACCATATGAAACTATATAATATACAATAACATTGGTAAAGGAATTACATAGCTGCTTTTATCATGTTGGTATTTTAATATTTTATTTGGTAAAATTGTTGTTGTAAATTTATGTTTTGCATTTATTAAACTATACATTTTAGCTGTACATAACTGTGGTACAGATATATTTATAAATGCAATATTTTACCTAACAATTGACAGGAGGAAGTGACTTGGTTGTGTTCACACTCCTATAGTTGTCATACTTCAGCTGCCCAGTAATATTAATTTTCTCCTTTTAGCTTATGTAGGCATATAAAGGTTTCTATGATCTGAGGAATCCTTCCATCCTGTTCTTCGGGTTGGTAAATATCTAAGCTGGAGTCACAGGTAACCCAAACCGGAGTCATCATCTGTACATGTAGGCTGGATTCACACTTCTCCATTACCGTTTCGTGTTCACGAAATCCATTCATTCTAAAGGGCCTGTCCACACATGGAAGGGACATTTTACCAGCATAGTACACCACAACATACTAAAAGTGTTTTCCAGCTGGCACAGAGCTGCTTTAATGCCATCCGGGGTCAAAATGGTCCTCAAACCTGTAGCTATGCATTACCAATCAGTTTGATGCACAGGTATGACATTTTCCTAATTACCTAAATATCCATTAGAGTTATTGCTTTTAACAGGAACAGTTATCAATCATCGAGACTGAAACTAAGCCAATGTGGGTTTTCCATATTCTACTATGAGCCCCCCAACAACCCCACGGATGCCAGTCATGAAGCCTTTTCCCCCCAACAAAGGATATCCCCCAGTTTGTTGGAAAGCAATGGGCCTGGTATGGTACAAAAAGCCTGATTTATTAAAGCTCTCCAAGAGAGGAGAAAATAGACTATCATGGGTGAACCAGGGTGATCTAGCAAACCTGGAATAAATCTGGTCCAGGATTTTAAAAAAACTTGTCAAATATTAGGAAATTATTTTAAGAAATCCGTTCCAGATTTGCTGGATCACCCAGGTTCTATCATGATAGTCTATCTTCTCCAGTCTGAGAGCTTCTGGCCCAAAGAGAAAAGATGTTACATCCTCACACCCCTCCCCTATCCGGGTCACCCAGTTTTCATGCCAGGATAAGGGTGTCCTGTATGGTTTGAATTTTAAAAGGGGCTACTAATAAAAAAAAAATAAAAAAAAAGCCTGTTTGCATAATTTGGGATTTGTGTATTTACACCATTGTTCTCAAAGCTGCAAGATCCCCAGGCTATTCTTTTCTTTTTTTGACGTACTTCAGCTAATCCCACAAAAAAAAAAGTCCCTTACTGTGTGAACATTATTTGACAATGTAAAATTGTGTGTTCTCAGTTCTCAGGCTTGGTGTCCAAATGAAAAATAAGTTAGGCTGGGTCTACACAGACATTTTTAAAAACACAAGTAAACCTTACTAATGCGTTTATGTGCACTTTTATTAGCGTTTTAAAGCTTGCCGGGTTTTCTGCATTTTTAACGCGTCTTCGGTTTTAAGTGCTTAAAAAAGCAGAAGAACATCGTATTGAAGTCAATGGAAGGGTTTACCCGCGTTTTCCAGCTTTAGCCCAGTGTTTTATATTTTTGAACGATGCAAGCAATGATAAAGCTCATAAATGTGCCTCAAGGAAATGTACTGGTGTGGATTAACCTATTGTAATGCATGGGGATTTAAAAGCCTCCGGTTAAACACTGGGGAAAACGTCCGTGTAGACTAAGCCTTAGGTGACACTGCCAGACTTGGTCTTGGCACCTAAACTTCACAAAGCCCTGGTGACAGAAGAGTAAATTCCTTACTTCTGTAATGACAATCATGCAGTTTGAGGAAGGATTTATCATTGTATTTATTCTGATATCAGTCAGCCGAATCTAGTAAATAAAATCGAATGCTGGGAGATATTTTTGGTTGGACTTGTTATACCGGAATGATTTCATAATGTAAAGAATAGGGTAGAGTTACCGAACAACAGATCTATTGACATCTCCAAGCATATCCTCCTATTAGCGATTCTTCCAGCTCAGGAATCACTCCCTATTACAAGCAAAATTCCAGAAAAATGTATGAGCTGCAATCTGCTGCATGAACGTACATGTATGAGCTGCAATCTGCTGCATTAAATGCTCACAACACATGTGACTTATGGCAGCCTATTCATATGAATGTGCTGCAAATCATAATCACACAGGTTATTAGACACACATTGTTTTCCATAATATCCACGATACTGGGGTGCCATTTAAAGAGGAACTAAAGCCAAAGTTTGAACATTTGTGTCCAGGCAGGCCCTTTATTACACAGGGGACAGGCAATGTCCCTACTGCAATAAAATAACCTTACCTGCTTGACTGCAAAAAAAAATGCAATCACCTGTGCAACCATTTCCTTCCTCTCCTGCTTTTGGTCCTTGCTCATCCTAATTGTTCTGGCCGGGATAATGTAACTTCCATGCAGGCCAGTGTTGCCCTCCCGCCCCTTTTAGCCAGGTGGACCACCCGGCACTTCCCAGTAACCACCCAACTGTTTTGAGGCGGTTACTGACGAGTTTGGTCACAATACAGAGGCTGCCACCCACCAACAATTTCTTCTGGGTTGAACGCTGCAGGCACAAGGGAGGAATTCAGTCCAAGCAGCCACAGGCAAAGCCAGGACGTGTCAGTTAATCCCAGCTTCCCACTCTTTAGGATTGCAATCAGGCAGGTAAGAATGCTTAATGCAGGAGGAGCGTCGCCTGTCCCTTTCTGCCACAAAGCCCTGCCTGGTTGAAAATCTTGAAGGAGAAATTTTCATTTCAGTAACACAGCAAAGGAGTAAAGCTGCGTACACACTTCCAATTATTATCGTTTGTAAACGGACGACGAATGATCCTGCACGATATCTGCGAACGATCGTATAGCACCGATCCTGTACATAGAGATAACGACACGATCGTTCAAAGATATTGTACACACGGTAGATGCGAT
>NC_092863.1:90065756-90146534 GCF_032062135.1 Pyxicephalus adspersus
TATATATACACATATATACATACACACACACACACACTCATATACACAATACAGCCTGTATCGATCGAACGTTCGTTCATCGCGCATGCTCAGAACATGCATGATCACTGAACGACCGTACACACGATAGATGGTCAACGATCGTCGTCCAATCCGATCTGCCAGTCCGGTCGTTCATTTCGAACGACTATCCTCGTTCGTCGGCGTCGTTGGTTACTTTTTTTACGAACGATTTTTGGCCAATCGGTCGTTCGTCGTTCATTTCCAACGATAAAAATTGGACGTGTGTACGCAGCTTTAGAGTAACTACCCTGGGAAAAAACATCTGCCATATCTTGGTTTTGATACATTTTAAATGACAATGTGCAGCACCCTGCTAGACCCCCCACCGGCGTTGCATAGAAAGACACAGTGACCTGGTAATGGCAAAGTTGTATTTATATATGGCATAAAATGAAAACAGAAAGATTGCTTGATGTTTGATAAGAGAGAAAAGAATGAATTGGCAAAATGTAAGCAGAATAAATTTAAACTTTGAGATTACTACTAATCTGGGAGACTCTTTATGTATATGTCTGCACCAAGACACCCAGAGCTTTTAGTCTAATCTCAGTTTACAATAAACATCACGTGATCAGCAGAACCTTAGCTAATTGTCACAACATAGAAAATAAGAAACAATATAATAAAGCATCAGTTTGTACTCCTAGATCTGCCCGTCTGATGTTCTTGAGGCACATCAATCAGGCCCGGCCCTCGACCACACCTGTCTACAGTAACTTGGCAAACAGGTCCTGCCAGGATAAAGAACTTTCACAATCTGAAACAACAACCTTCTACAAACCTTCTCAGGCTGACAATAAATGAGAGAAAGTGCCCGACCACATCTGTGCTTCTACCTCTGATGGACTGGGAGATAATCTCACATCAATGGTGGTGGAACAGATACGTCCCGGATGTGGTCATACCTGTGCTCTGTGATGCCATAGGTGTGTCATGTCCTTAAAACTAGTTAAAAGTTCCAAACAAATCCATTATAATAGAGTTTTTCTCAACCAGGGTTCCTGCAGAGATTGCTAGGGGTTCCTTAAGCAATGAGCAGTTTGTACCTCTCAGGTAAGTTTAGGTGACACCAATGATCTTTAAGGGTAACATTCTTCCCAACGGCCAGCAATGTAAGAGGAATTCTTCCTCTGACCACCACGCTAATACACTGAGCTGTGGACATAGTATAAATATAGATTAAGTTCTATATTTACTCAATAAATATGAAAACAGAATTCCAACCAGGTGTACTAAATCATTTGTATAATGGAAACAATTTTTGGACTTTCGATTGATATTTACAAGAACACCTTATCTGTTCACAAAAGATAGGGACCCTGAGATCTCCTACAACCTGTCACCTGCTGAATGCTTTCAGATCCGATCATTTGGGAGTCGCAATCTGCCGGTGTGTACCAACTCTACAAAACTCCAGCAATAACTCCCATAGAAATGTATCTAAACACAAAATCAAGAATCTAATAAATTTCAGCTCGCCAGTATTAGATGTGGTGTCTATATTTTTTTAGGCTCTTTCACCTCTTGACTTAGGGTGACAACACTTACTGTACTGCACTGCATTTGTTGCATATTATTATTATTATTAAATTGGATTTATATAGCGCCAACATATTACTCAGCACTGTAAATTAAAATAGGGGTTGCAAATGACACAGATACAGGCAGTGACACAGGAGGACCCTGCCCCAAAGAGCTTACAATCTACGAGCTGGGGGAAATAACACACAACAGGAGGGAGGATATAGAGTGATGGGGGGTAGTTTAAGAGACAGAGGAAGATGGGTAAGCAAGTTTGAAAAGATGGGTTTTAAGTGATCTTTAAATGCATGTGATGAGGTTATGAGTGAGGAAGTCATTAGTAGGTCATTGGAGGAGCGAAGAGAGTGGCTAGGGGGGTATTTTTCGACCAGGTCAGAAAGGTAAGTGGGACAAGAACTGTGGAGAGATTTGAAGGCAAAGCAACAAACAAAGCTTTCCTCCGTTTCATAACATGATATCTTGGTGCAAGGTACTACACTCCCCCACCTCCTGGGCTAGGGTAGACACGTGCAATAATTGTCTTTAGAAAACGAACGACTAACGACAGATCAACGATTATGCATGATAATTTTGAACGATCGTGCAATTGTGCACAATTCTGTACATGCTGTAACAATATGATGGTTCAAATATAATCCACCAATAATGTACACACGCTAGATACGATTGTATGAACAATGCAGGAAGTGACATGTAAAGAAGAAAGTGTATTGCAGAATCATCCACGATCACTGAACTACCGTACACACAATAGATTGCAAACGATCGTTGCCTAATCAGATCCACCGGGACGGTCCGTTTCCAGCGAAAATCCTCGTTCATCAGGGTCGTTGTGCACTTTTTTGTTAACGATTATCGGACGATCGGTCGTCAACGACAATTATTGCATGTGTGTACGTGGTCTAAGAATGTAAGCTCTGTTGGGTCCTCTCCTCCTCCCCCCGTGTCATTGTTTCTACCTGCAGGCTTGGGATCTGCAGCCCCTATGTATTGTGCAGCACTGTGTAATATGTTGGCGCTTTATACACCAAGATTAATAAAAGTATAAAGTTACAAGCTCACTGGAATTGTGTTTACCTTATGAAACAAATGTATATGTACCAGGTGGAAAGAAAGCAATTAGGAGAAGCAGATTACTCTGTAACATAAATTGCTGCTCTGACATCATGGCTGTGGGAAAAGCGTACAATACCAAATATTCAGAAGTGGAAGGATGACATTCCTAGCTAACACTTCAGTGCCAGATTATCAATGCAATGCTATTGTGTGCAGCCTGATAACATCTGGTGAAGAAGTCTTGAGATTCTCTGGTTACATTGTAACAAGTTCTCACAATGACCTACAAGTATATGGATGACAGAACAGAAATCTCCACTCCCTGCAGCACAACAAGGTCACAGTCACATGGCTCTTATCACCAAACGATAAGGATTGTGCTAGGCTAAGCACCGCTCAGGCAAAGCAATGTTGTGCGTTATGGTAAAGCGGAACTAAACCGAAGACATAAAAGATTGTGAGCGGGCAGAGGGGACAGGCGATTAATAAAACAAACTGATCTTCATGTTTGCAATCTTCTTTATAACGTGCAGCTTAGTAAGATCGCAGCATAGCTGGCTACCAGGAATTAATGAACTGCGGTGTACATACGTAGTTAGGTCATTCAGGCTCTGCCAACCAGGATGGTCAAACACCCAAATCATGAAAAGGACCGGGTTAAGTGATGGAGCCTTTTCATTTTCTCCTGCCTGATGTTTACAATGCTCAATAGTTTAAGCTGACACACCAATGAATGATTCAGAGCAGTGGTCACTCCCCATAAAAGCAATCTAAACAGTGAATATAGATTGGGATGTCTATTCTTTGATCAACAGATATTTGGCTAGGAGTTCTCCCCAAAAACCACCAGCCAAGGGGTGCCCATCCACGGTTTACAATGACAACATGGCTCTATCAATAAGGCTGTGTACACATGTGATCTTTCATGATCCTTTCCAACGACAAACACTGAACAAGTGCTGTACATACAGCGCCATTCTGCTCTATAGAGAGGAGAGGGGGTAAAACGACAAAGTGGCACCCCGCTGTGCTCTCTCCCCTTCACTTCCATAACAATTGTTTGTGGATCTTCCAGGATGGATTCATGAAGAACAAACACTGTATACACAGCAGATTCTCATCCTATATCAGCCCTGAGGCGATTATCAGACGAGAATCATCTGACATATGTATGTAGCCTAAATGTAAACGTCAGAGAGAATTTCCATTGGCTGGCAAATGTTAGGGAGAACTTCTGGCTGTATGTTGGCATGGTTGGTCGATAGCTGCACAGTCACAGCTTGGAAATAGTCAAAATTAATCATTCACACATCCTGCACCTGCAAAAGGCGATTTAAACAATATATTGAACAGACATAAAGAAAGCAGAAGAAGAAGATCTCTGCTATGATTAACATTTTACTTTGAGGAAACATGTTCATGCACCAAATTAAAAAAAAATAAAATTGCTGCATGCAATGTTTTTTTGTAGGGTGGCCACCTGCATGAGTCTCATGTCAGCAGCAATGGTGGAAATCATACAAATGAAGAGATTTATATTTGATAATGTATAGTGGATGCACAGTAGTAGGAAGGCATGCTACCCAGCAGTTTTACATTCACTGCCATGCGTTTTTGTAATGATCCCGTTTAACTGACTAGAGTGGAAAATGGCAACATATCTAAAATAAAACATTGGGAATGTATTTTCCAGCAAAGCTTATCAGTGGGAATGGGTGCTATTGGATGTACTGTACTTTATGAAGATTTTGGTCCTGCGCTGTAGAATGTATGGCAGCAAGCCACTGAGAACAAGGCCTGAGATTGAAAAAAAAAAACTAATTTTATTTGTTAAAGATTTTGTGCATTTCTATTTTCATCAATAATGCTTCTTCAGCCAAAACCTTTTAGCGTAAAAACCTCAGTCAGGTTTCCATTAAAGTTTACGTAGAATGATGGACTCTGTTTTCTGCCCTAATTACCCTAATTACCATCACTTATAGAACAAAATCTCCCCAATACACAAGCAAAAAAAAACAAATGTTACTTTAACATTCTGCTTTACTTTCAGACTCATTTTCCTGTTAGGCAAAGGCAGATGTGTCTTATGTTGGCAAAGCATTAGTTGTTGGGTGCGCAACTCCACAATCTGATTGTTCTCCTATATTACCTCCCCTTCGACCCCAACATCAGACAACATCTAGAATTACTTCAGCCAGAATTTCTCCCTCAATCCCTATGTCAACCATTAAAAGCGTTCCGTGCTGTTTACTATAACTAAAATGGTTGGGAGCCAATGGGAGCGCTCCCTGGTGTTTATTATAACAACTGAAATAGTTGGGAGCCAATGGGAGTGCTTCCAGTTAACTCATATAGAACTGAAGTAGAGGTGCGTACACACTTCCAATTTTTATCGTTCCAATCGAACGACAAACGATCGATTGGGCAAAAAATCGTTCGTAAAAAAGTAACCAACGACGCCGACGAACGAGGAAACTCGTTGGAAACGAACGACCGGACCGGCGGATCGGATTGGACGACGATCGTTGAACATCGTTTGTGTGTACGGTCGTTCGTTGATCGTCCATGTTCAGAGCATGCGTGATGAACGAACGTCCGTTCACTTTCCTGTCATGCACATAGTTCCTCTATCGCTTAAACGATCGTATCTATTGTGTGTACAATATCTACGAACGATCGTGTCGTTAACTCTATGTGCAGGATCGGTGCTATACGATCGTTTGTATATATCGTGCAGGATCGTTCGTCGTTCGTTTTCCAACGATAATAATTGGAAGTGTGTACGTAGCTTTAGGGTCAGCATTCTGCAGCATTTGATTAACCAAAGAATTAGATATACCCTACTGTTTTATTGCTTGAAAACATTATGGTTTAGAACAGGTTTCAATAATTTCATTAACATGAATAGCCTATGGTCCTAATAGATTAGACAGTATACTGGCAGCTTTACTCAAATCTGAGAGCTGGAGCGAGTAAGCATACACTACAGAGGATTTTGTGAAATAAATAGTTATGCCTGGGCACTTGGTCATATGATATCTTCTAAAGCGATGGTTCAGCACTGTGGCCTTTGGAAAACACTGGAGGCAACCTGAAGCAGCATTTACCGTAGTGAAGAAGGAATTTTTAAAAACAGAACTAAACCTAGATTAGAAAAATTTGTGAGCAGGCAGGATAACGATTGCAGAGCGACAGATAATGTCCCTTCTGTAATAAAATAAAGAGACCTGCTTTAAATGAACTGAGCTGTGTATCCCCCATTTAAAACAGAAAGTGCATACTGATATCCTAAATCAGCAGGACGCTGCACTGTTTATCCTACAATGTCCTGCATTTTACAAGTGAATTATAAAATGCTTGTGATGCCTGACAATGAAACGCAGAAAAGCCTGACAGATGGAGAGCAGGCAGGCAGGTTCCTAATTGTAATCCTTTCTGCAATAAAACTGACATGCCTGATTACATTTATTTTTAAATAAACTCACCTGTCCAGTGTTGAACCCAGAAATGTTTTTAAGCTGGGTGGTAAAAATTTGTAGGTGGGTGGCAGCCCCTATATTGTGACCCAACTCTTCAGTAACATCCCAATAACAGCCGGGTGGTCGCTGAATAGTGCCTGGTGGTGCGCCCAGCTGATAGGGGCCGGGGAGAATACGGCTATCCTCCATCTGTTGCAGGCAGTGCCATCATCACCTGCTTGTCTTCCAGGTTCAGATCTCCAATCATTTCAAATTGCTGGCATGTGCAGCTTTTTACACAGATTGCAAACTGGCAGATAAGCATATACTATAACAGGGGAGACAATGTTTGTGCTTTCTTCAAGAAAAAACCTGGTTCTCAGAATTGTTTTGACTTGTTTAGCTCCACTTGAAAGAAAATGCACGTTTCCTTGTTTCAGCATGACACAGATGGGAAGAGATATAGGAGGGTGGCAGCACCTGTGACCTAACCCATCAGTAACCACTGTAAAACACTCGGGTGGTTGCTAAAAAGTGCCGGGTGGTGCGCCCAGCTAAAAGGGACTGGGGAGAATGTCCCAGTGATCTATAAAATGTTCCAGAGTTTTGTTTTTTCTTTTGGTCCTTTTTGTACTGTTTCATGTTCAGCAGTTAACCAATAAAACCAACAATTTTATCTAAACCTAAATCAGAACTCCAGCCAAACAACAAGATTAAAAAATTGCTTTCGTTGCAATATTCACTTTCAATCTGAAGCTCAAATCTGCAGTACTTCTTGTTTGCCACAAGATGTCCAAGCATTATTGAACCCACTTGCTATGAGCCCAGGCTGTCCTGGATTTGCATCTGACTCTGAATGTACAGTGAAAGCAGAAACAGGACAGTGATTGGCTCATTTATCTTCCACTTTGGCTTTTTCTATCAGTATGCTTAATGTCAGCACAAAATGAGTGGCTTCTTCTACTGCTTGTTCGTCTTCCCACTCTCCATCCCTTCCATACAGCAGTCACTGTGTGTATCTGTCTGTCATTTGCAACCCCTATTTTATGTACAGCGCTGCATAACACGTTGGCGCTATATAAATCCTGTTTAGTGCAAATGCTGATACCAGATCAAACATAATTACACTGCTTGCACAAATGAAACATTATTATATAAAGTGTCCTTGGTGTTATGCTTTAAGAAATCCCCAGAATTTGTGCGTCACAAAGCAGCTATGATTTTCTGAGCAGGCTGGGAAATAACAGGAGGTCTTACACCCTGTTCTGTAGGCAGATACTTTTCTTAACTATGCCAAAATCATCAAGTTGTATTTCAGAACAATATCTTCCAATGTTCGGTTACCAAGCCGTTTCTAAAACAAAAGCACCACAACCCTGGAGATATGTAACAAACACCGGAACTAACCTGTAATTAAATTAAATTGCAGGTTTATGTTTTTACTAAATATTATCAAGTGGTGTCATGGTATCTTATTGCAGAACATCCCAGAATCCTGTCATCGTGTGTATCGCTCATAATGAGGTCATATTATAATATACAGAATGAGATTTGGTGACAGGACACATCAATACCGCACAATCACTTCTACTAATTATATTTTTCTATGACGCTGCAAGGACTCTGCATGGAGGGTAATTGCTGAGTTGCATGACTGCAGACAAGACACAACCCCATGATAAAGGTTGGGGAAGTGGCATGTTGTCACGCAGATGGACCAAGACATGTCATGGTCCACCATTAAAATGTAGTTACCTAAATACATGGGGTAAAAAAAAAAAAGACACAAGTCCATCAAGTTCAACCACTAGGAAAATTAACATATCCCAGATATAAAACCCTATGGACATAGTTGATCCAGAGGAAGGTGAAAAAACCCCTGGTACAATTTGCTCCAACGGGGGAAAAAATATTCCTTCCCAATTCCATGATGCAATCGGATGTTCCCTGGATCAAAAGTCACTGTTATCTTTACTTTAAAGCTTTAATCCCCAGTTATATTCTGTGCTTCTAGAAAAATATCCAGCTTTATCTTAAAGCAATCTATAGTAGTTGCTAAAACTATTCCTGAGGGAGATGATTCCACATTTTCACAGACCTTACAGTGAAGAATCCCTTCCTTATCCGGAGCTTAGATATTAAGAAAAATTTTACCAGACAAATATATGTATGATCCACCCCTCCTAACTATGTGACAGCACAGCAAAAAGAAGAGTGGCACCACACACTAATAAACCCTTGGAGAAGGCTTTTTGGATCGATTAGATTTTCAAGCTAAGGAAGGTCAAGCAGGTACCTGTATAGGGTATGAGTGTGAGAGAATTAGCCAGTATAATTTTAGGTTTACTATTTGCAACCTGAGGTTTTTTTTTTTTTGTTTTCTCATGGATAACCAAAAGGCCCCCATGTTAAAGGAATTAGGTGCCCACCTTCCTTTACCTTCATCTGTACAGCAACAGAACCGCATTATCCACAGCAATACAACACAGCAATGTAAGGTACCCACGGGTGTTTGCTATTCAAGCTCATTTGCATTTGGTAAAATGTAACCTCTGAAAAGCATTGCTCAATTAAAGTCAATGGGATGTTGATGATCTACATTAAAGGTGCATTCCTAACACAGAAGTAAATAGGAGGACGTTTACACCTGGTTTCTCCATCCAGACAACTGTCTGGATGGAGAAACCAGGTGTAACACACCGTGGGTACCTTACATTGCTGTGTTGTATTGCTGTGGATGATGCGGTTCTGTTGCTGTACAGGAGCGTGCCCGGAGGCGGTCATGGTGAGGTTCAAAGTGTGCCTATGAATGAGGGACTGGGAACCTCAACAGCCAATACAGGGGCCCAATGTTGGCTATGTCCACCACTGGGCCTCCACCAAACTGACTGATAGCCAATCAACAGCCAGTGACAGCAAAATGAGGACCCTGAACTCCTAATGTATACAAAGCATAGCATAAGGTGTAGATGTAAGCATTAATAAAAAAAATAGCTAATCAAATTGTCTCCGGCTATGCAAAGAATGGCACAGCAGAAGCTGTTTACTGCTTAATAATTTTAACATTGCCCATTCCTGGGCGAAGTATTAATCAGTATCTACTGGAAAGACGCACCTTTTAAGCCCTCCCCTGAGCACGTACAGCTCATCCACCAAACCCTGCCCTGGCCACGTACAACCCACCCACCAAGCACCCCCATGACCATGTACGGCGCATCCACCAAGCCCTTCCCTGACCGCGTACCCACCAAGGCCACCGCTGACCGCGTACCGTGCACCGTGCACCCACCAAGCCCCTCCCTGACCGCGTATGGCGCATCCACCAAGCCCCTCCCTGACCGCGTATGGCGCATCCACCAAGGCCCTCCCTGACCGCGTACGCCGCATCCACCAAGCCCCTCTCTGACCGCGTATGGCGCATCCACCAAGGCCCTCTCTGACCGCGTACAACCCACCAAGCCCCCCCTTGATCGCCTATGGCGCACCCACCAAGCCCTCCCCTGACAGCTTACGGCGCACTCATCCTGCCCTCCCCTGAGTGCGTACTGCGCACTCACCCTGCCCTCCCCTGACAGCTTACGGCGCACCCACCAAGCTCTCCCCTGAGTGCGTACTGCGCACCCAACAAGCCCTCCCCTGACCGCGTACCCATCAAGCCCTCCCCTGACCGCTGGCACTTACATTGCATACACCGTCCTCATTCCATACAAAACTAAACAGAAGAGCTCAGCTCATATTGGGTTACAGATTTCTGTTGTAAATGTTTGATCATGTTAGCACAGACACATGGTAACAATAATTTTTGTGTGTGGCCGGAATCACACTGAACAGAATGCAAAAAACATCAGGGGTGCCATTGCCAACCTCTTCTTCTGAAAATGCTAATTTGCCTGGCTCAGTCATTCCTCTGCCATCCAAGCCACTGACCTATAGCAGCTTTCTCCTGGTCAGTGATGTTATAGTGAGGAGTCAGAGGATGAATATGACAGCCAGGCACATAGGAGGTTATGTCTGTGTGAGCAGAGGGTTCCCTAGGGGTCTGTCTGTGGGAGGAACTGTGTGAACGGCCCACAGAGGATGAACGGGTGAGATTCACAGAAATGAAAATACTCAGGGAATAAGGACAGGAAGAGAGGGAAGGAGGAGACGTTTTTCTTGGCATGTTGATGTCAATGATCGGCAGTACATAGGGAGTGACTGGCATGAACAATACATGGAGTGGCACCAGGCAGCAGGAAATCCAGAAGCTGCATGGCATGACTGGCATGACTGGCATGGATGGCACCGACCTCGAGCACACCAACAAGCGGAGAACAGATGAAGAGCATGACTGGCAGAGACAATTAGGTATAGTGGGCACACAGTGTAAGCAGCCGGCAGTACACTGACAGTAACCAGCCCTGGCAAGGATAGTGGGCACATGGTGACAGTGATTGGCATTGTATGGGATAGAGGTGACTGGCATAGGATGATAGTTGGCAATAGTTACTGTGACCAGCAAAGTACAGGGTGATAGGGGTCTGGTTCAGATTCACAGTGGGCACACACTGGCAGTGTACAGGAAGTCTGGGGATTGGTATAGACTGGCAGCATTAGAAGGCATGCCGCGGCAGTGTCCAGCAGGGTGCACAAGGGAAGTGACTGACAGGAAAGGCCAGGGATACTGGGCACATAGAGGTAGAGTCCAGGGTAAGGGGGCACATAGAGGTACAGAGAGGGGTATTTAGAGGAAAAGGGGCACACAGTGACTGAATACACAAAGGGGGTATTTTGCAGGGATGGGGGTCACATGGTGGCAGAGAACAAGGAGGGGTAGCTAGCAGAAATGAGGGGCACACGGTGCCAGGGTACAGGGTGGGGTAGTTAGCGGGGATGGGGGGCACACAGTGGCAGGGAGGGGTAGTTGGCAGGGGAGGGGGCACACAGTGGCAGGGTACAGGAAGGGGTAGTTAGAGGGATAGGGGCACACAGTGGCAGGGTACAGCAGGAGGTGGCTGGCAGGGCACATCATGACATTGGGGTAGTTTGGCACGCTGACATTAGCACAGCTGTGTGATACCCCGGTGGGGTAAAGTCTGACTGGAATGGTTGGCACTGTGACACAGGAAGGAGAGTGATGCTGGCACCGGGTCAGAGCAGTAAGGTCCGGTCTGTCACCCCGCCCCCGCTCACTCACCTCCGGAGTCAGGTAGGACACGAAGGACGGCTGCTTGGGGGACTTGGCCGCCCCTCCGGCTCCGAGCCCCAGCATGTCCCGGCTCTCTCAGCTCCCTGCCTGGCGCTCCCTCTACAGCGGATACATAAGCCACACCCATCGCCGCTGTCATTGGCTGTCACCAGACTACTAGCTAAGGGGCGGAGAGCACGAGCTCCCTCCCCTGTGTCTGACGTCTGCTAAGAATGGCCAGATGATTGGGCAAACGCGCTGCCAATCTGCAGTGATTGTTTGCATCCCTACGGTCAGGATGTGACTTCTGATTGGCTGAGCTGTTCCTGATTGTAGTGGGCGGGGTCAGCAATTCTGTGTCATTGCTTTGTAGTGACATGGAGGAGTTTGCTAGGAGAACATTTCTATCTTTAATGCCTTACCTGGGCTAACATTCTGATCATGGCCACTAGCCAGCGCTGCTATTATTATTATTATTGTTATTATTATTATTAATAATATTAAATAAAGTTATTATTAATATTATTAATATTAAACAGGATTTATATAGCGCCAACATATTACGCAGCGCTGTACATTATATATGGGTTGCAAATGACAGACAATTACAGACAGTGACACAGGAGGAGAGGACCCTGCCCCGAAGAGCTTATAATCTAGGAAGTGGGGGAAATATTACACAAATGAAGGGGGATACTCTGTTGTATAGAGAGGGGAGAGGGGTTTCCTACTTAGGAAAGTACAGTGATTGTTCATCAATCCACCAGAGAGAATTGATGTACAATGTCATGGGCCAGCTGTGCACATGCTACATTTTAACGTAAACGGTTGGTCTCAGGCAGCGATCATCTGATGTGTGTATATATAAGTTTAGCTCTATACTTCTTATCATCATAAAATGTCAGGCAGGCCTAGAGGGAGAGGCAGGGCTTCTGCATACAGAGAAAAGAAATGGTCACATGATACGCCACATGATTTGTTTTGCCACTGGCCATGTGTACAACATGGCATGTTTACCTGGAGTAAACTTTAGATGGGTTGTAGCTGCCGGCTCGCACCCATCAATCCAGGTCCATAAGCTTTTTTACTGCCATGAATCATATTGGACTGCACTTGCTGTAAGCTAATTGTAAAATAAATTGTAGAAATGCACAGCTAAGTATGTGCTCCCAGTATACACAGTTGCTAGAATATTATAAACAGCTTTAGGGCCCCTCTAAAACATTTAAAACGTCATTTAAGTGATTGGCACATTTTTTAATATTTGCCTTAAAGCGTACCTAAGCTCAGAAAATGGTGGACAACACTTTACGTTAAGTAAAAATTCGTTTTTTTTGTGCCACACCACCCACCTAGGAAATCGAGAATGAATGGGAGTGCAAAGCCTCCCAGGATACCTACGTCAGGCATCTTGGGTGCTCCTTTTGCGCATGCCTGGGTATCTCGGGCATGCACAGAAGGAGCCTTTTTGTTGGAAAAATAAATTTGCCAGTGAGATCTGCAAGTTCGTTTGACCAACCTAAGTCACCTGATCTCGCGCCTGGGTCGGGTGACGTAGGAAGAAGCGAAGAAGATGGCAACGCCCGGTGCACTGGCTCGCGTACGGATGCCGGGGTGACGCAGGACCCGATGGAAGAGACCTCCGGATGGATCAGACTGGCCCTGCGGGATTGAAGGTAAGTGGATTTTTTTTTTTTTGTTTTAGGCAGTTTTGGCTTTAGTTCTTCTTTAAAGATACATTGAAAGACCTTCTATGCCCCCCTAATTTCTTTTTAATTTTTTTTTGTGGATTGATGCATGTCCCTGTAGTGTACAGCTTTTAAATGCCATTCGTTTAATATTAGAATGGATATTGATAAAAAGAAAACTCACTGACAAACTGAACTTTGTGTTGGTTCATTACTGCTACTTACACACTACTGCCCCTTTCATACTCCTGACCCCTGCACTCTGCATTACCTCCTCCCAGTTTGTTCACTTGTGCATTACATATGCCACCGACCCCTGCACTCTGCGTAATAAATCCTGCACTCTGCATTACGCACTGCAGACCTCTACACTCTGTGTTATATACTTTTCTACAAGTCCATTATTACACACTACTGGCCTCTGAAATTTGTGATCCATCCCTAAAACCTCATGCCATTATGATTTTTCCCCTCCCAACTTCTTGGGTTTTGTACTTCTGGATTTTGTACTTCTGACCACATAACTCTGCATTATACACTACTGACCCCTACACTCTGTGTACACAATGGTGACCCCTGAATTCTGCATTACAACATACTACAGGTCTTTGCATTCTGTTACATACTTCTGACCCCTGAACTACACATAACACACTACAGACCTTTGCTATTTGCGTTACTTTCTCCTGACTCCTGCACACAGCATTACACAGTACTGACTCTTTTCCCCTACACTCAGCACTGCATACACACTGACCTAAGTAATTTGCATCATACATTACACATTCACTGACCTTCGGCACTCTTTTTTACATACTCCTAACCCCTGCACTTGACTCTTTCTCTTCCTGACCACTATCCATTATATACACTCTTGACCCTCTCTGTGGAGCATTGCACTGACTGATTCTTCATCACTGCGCTCTGCACTACACACCCACCAACTTCAGTACTCTAAAACACTACTGACCCATGCACTCTGTGTGTTATCTACTACTGACCCCTGCACTCCGCGTGTTACACACTACTGACTTCTCTACTCTGTGTGTTATATACTACTGACCCCTCTACTCTGTGTGTTATATACTACTGACCCCTCTACTCTGTGTGTTACATACTACCGACCCCTGCACTCTGTATGTTACAAACTACTGACCCCTGCACTCTGTGTGTTACACACTACTGACCCCTGCACAGTGTGTGTTACATACTACTGACCCCTGCAATCTGTGTTACATACTACTGGCCTCTGCACTCTGTGTGTTATCTACTACTGACTCCTGCACTCTGTGTGTTATATACTGCTGACCCCTGCAATCTGTGTGTTATATACTACTGACCCCTGCACACTGTGTGTTACATACTACTGACCACTGCAATATGCGTGTTACATACTACTGACGCCTGCAATCTGTATGTTACATACTACTGACCCCTGCACTCTGTGTGTTATAGACTACTGACCCCTGAACTCCACATAACACACTACAGACCTTTGCAATTTGCGTTACTTTCTCCTGACTCCTGCACAAGGCATTACAGAGTACTGACTCTTTTCCCCTACACTCAGCACTGCATACACACTGACCTAAGTACTTTGCATTATATAGTACACCTTCACTGACCTTCGACACTCTTCTTTAATACTCCTGACCCCTGCACTCTGTGTGTTATCTACTACTGACCCCTGCACTCTCTGTGTTCTATACTACTGACCCCTGAACTCTGTGTGTTACACACTACTGACTCCTGCACACTGTGTGTTATATATATATATATATATATATATATACTGACTACTTGCCTTGCTAAGAACAAAAATGAGTGTACTGCTCCTTTTTAATGTTTGTCCGCTTATATGTTGTTGGAGTAGATCCTCACCTCTCCAGGGTTGCTTTACCTGGATAATGAAAAGCCCTTATAGGTATGATGGGAGAAGGAGATACCCCTGCAGAGGAACCTGCACCTTGTAAACACTCAGTGGGTTTAGAAATAATGGAAGAGAAGAGCCTGCAGATGTCCAGATAATGTGGTGCTGCAAGTCCCAACAACAGCTGCAGATGCTGTACCACACATCAACCACCATATTTTGGAAACTCTAGACTAGTAAAGGCAATGAGTAGCTGGGCATACTTACCCAGGAAACACTTCAAAATCAGATACATATACTCAGACTGGGGTGTCATGGCTGGATGATATCAGAGCAGGTGTAGAGGAAGTGAAAGGAAGGTTACAATGAAACAAGAAGTGATACCAATTTCCAGATCTATTTGTACAGAAAACTAGAAGTTCTAACAATGAAAACCAAAACAAACCCTGGTATTTTATTACATTTTTTTATATACTGGTAAGTATTAAACTTCTTTTGCAGTCTGTTACCTATTTAATTTTTTTAGTGTAGTGACCATGAAACTGCTAGTAGGTTCAGAAGGGAAAAAAAATAACACTACATATAGTGCAACAATTTTAATCAAATGTCATTAAAAGTTCATATCTCGTTCTCTTTTGTTTATAGAGATCTTCTTACCTTCTTTGCACCAATTTTTTTCAACAGAATACTATGTGGAAGGTTCTGCCTGCTGTAATTTAACAAATAGTCCTAGAGTTTCAAAAATAAAAAATTGAATCTTGATGGCATGAGGTGAACCCTTGGTGGATATCTGACAAAGAGAAAAAGCTCTTCAGCAAACCTGGGCCCTGGGCAATTGTCCGATTCGCCTTACTCCAAAACCAGTCCTGTCTGTGGGTGCCTGTATCTTCTACAGATTTCTCATCAGGCAAATGAGTGAAGCGGGGTATGAAGATTTGGGAAGAGTTTCCACCACTTTCTCTGCTATAGGTACTATTAAACTAATATTTGGCCAGTTTTAGAACATAGAAGACAATAATAAGGCCATTTATCCTGTTGGAAAATATTGCAAACAAATGTTGAAATGAAAAACAAAAAGAAAAACTGTTCACTCTTTTTCAGAGGTCATTGAGCTTAATGGATCAACATTAGGATAAATAAGCAATCATACGGACTACTGTAACATCATCCTCCCTGGTATTCCACTAACCCAACTCTCTTCTCTATAATCTATAATGAACGCTGCAGCCAGACTCATCCATCCTTCCCACCACTCCTCTTGCTCCACCCCACTCCACTGCTGCCCTTCTTTATAGTTCTCTTCATTGGCTTCCATTTCACCCTAAAATGAAATTCAAGCTCCTGTACTTTGCCTTTAAATCCCTCCACAGTTTTGTTCAACTTAACTCTCTAACCTTGTAACAAAACACTCCTTCAGCCACTCTCTTCTTTCCCCAATGACCTACTAATGACTTCCTCACTCATAACCTCTTCACACACACTGCTCCAAGACTTTTCTAAAGCTGCCCCAATTCCCTGGAATGGTCTTCCTCCTCCCATCCGGCTTGCGCCTACTTTCTGCTCATTTAAAAAGAGCACTCAAAATCCATATTTCCAAACTTGCCTACCCATCTTTTTCTGTAGATAGTAATACATTGTAGATAATGTGTAATGTATAATTAAGTTAACATTAAAAGACTTTGCATTCTCTATCAAGTCTATAATAACAAATCAGGTGTAAAGTGTAGCAGCTACATGCCCCTGCTCATATTGTACAGCATCTTCCAAGTCACTAACATTATATATGAATGCTAAATAATTTTGGTGATCAATGCTCTGTTCCTTCCCAAAATCCATTTTTGGTACAAATGGGTAGATAATGCTGAGCATTGCTTTACAGACGGAGCTGAGAAGTTAGCCCCTGCATAACCCAGTCCTCCTGTACTCTATTTACAGGTGTTACAATACCCTCTTTCATAGAGCACAGCTAAACATAGATCCCTCCTAAAACATTACAACTCAGGAAGGGAGATGCTGTTATATGGAGAAGTCAGCGGAAAGTATTTCATGCATTTCTTTCCTTTCCCCTTTGGCTTCCCAGAATCCGGAGGGGGATTTGCATTGACCATCTTACACAAACAGAAAAATCATAAGCAAACAAAGTACATAACTTGCAGCAATTTTGCTGTATGAAAAGAAGCATAGGGCATAACAATGTCTTCAGTGAAAATAATTCCGGGACACTCTTCCATCTGTATCTGAGGGTTACAATAATCAAATCATTAAATAATTACTATTGAAATAGAAGGAACATTTTGGCACAAAGATAAAGTGTGTACAGACACTTTTATATTTTCATTTAAGATAGAGATTGAGATAGTTTAAACATATTTGTAGTTTAAAAGAAATGCATACACATTTCATGTATTGAAACTTTATATATAGAAAAGTTAATGAAACTCCCTATCAGGCATGGACCATTAATTAAATACACTTACTGCCTCTTACATACATTACCAGCTCCAATCCCCCGGGTGCCAGGTCTGCTTCTGGCTTGAAAGTTACATAGAAAGCAAACAGGTTTGAGTTCACCTTACAGCCAAATGCAGACCTTGTCTATGGCTAAGTATTGCACTGCTTAGACATAAGAGCATTAGATGCTATAGGCCTGATTTATTGAAGCTTCCCAAGGCTGGAGAGGATACACTTTCATCAGTGATACTGGGAGATCCAGCAAACCTGGAATAGATCTGGTCCAGGATTCAAAAAATTTGCTAACAAATAGCAAATTACTTTGAAGAAATACGTTCCAGCTTCAATGATGAAAGTGTATCCTCTCCAGCCTTAGATAGCTTAATCAATTAGGCCCAATAAGGCAAGGGAGCACCATTTTTAATACATGTAGGTGCAGAACAATAGCCATGTCAACATTGCTTTGAAAATATATCCCTATCAATTGTTTCCTTGTTATCAGTGTCCCACTGAGGAGATTTCCAATTACTTTACAGGAACTGAGACCAAATCTCTCCAAATGGGTCACTAGAACAGCAATAGATGGAAAAATGGAACACCAACTTAATGGCCACCCGGGCTAATAGAATGGATCTTCCTAATGTAGACTCCTTTAGTGTTTAGTGTTGACTTTTTATTATTGTTATTAATTTTTTTATTAATATTAATAAACAGGATTTATTATAGCGCCAACATAATATGCAGTGCTGTATATTAAATAGGGGTTGCAAATTACAGACAGTTACAGATAATGACACAGGAGGAAATGACCCTGCCCCCGAAGAGCTTACAATCTAGGAGACTTTGGATATATTTATTCAGTATACTAAGTTTTTGAAGGAAACCCAATCAAGGCTAATTATATATACATAATATATATATATATATTTATAAATATATATATATATTTGGAAATATGTTTTTCTTTGTGTGCAGACTGTATTTGTGTTTGCCATCCAAGAGTGTTTTATTTTTATTTAATGAAAATCAGCAGGTGGCTTTTATTTCACTGAGAAAGTAAAAGATTGCTTGTTATGGACTTTTGGTTTATCTGAGCTCTTGCATTGAAAGCTGCTTAAGAAAATAAGTGGAAACTTGTGTACAGAAGTAATTACATTACATAGAAAAGTCAACATGTTTACATGGATGAAAATGTCTGCTACTTGTTTTATATTGTTACAGAGAATAGAAGGTATTTAATCATGTAAATATTGCTGTTACACACTTTATTTTAAGAAGAGAGGTTGGTTGACCAACTATGTGTGGTACGTCTGTGCATGCAAATATTAAAAACGGGTTCTTAAAAACTATGCTGTGTCCCCTGGCAGCCAAGTATTGATCAATACAAAGCTTGCTCATACATTATGCAGTGCCGCAATAAGATTAAAATGGTCTGTAACACTGGTCGCATCTGATTCTGTAGTTAGATATTTTCGTTTTGCTTCCACTTGGAAATCGCTAAATGCATCCAACTCCTGAATATATATATATACACACACACATATACATACATACACATATATATATATATATATATATATATATACATACATACAGTTATACCACACAGCCAATGTGTTAAATCCACTGACAGATAAATTGGATAAAATAGTTTTCTTGTAAGAATGGCATCTGTTAAGCTATAGAATAGTTGGAGCAACAAGTAAACACTGAAGGCAATTTGAAAGCAAGAAAAATGGACAACTGGGTTAGAGAATCGGGAGAAGTGATCTTAGACAGGACAACAAGTGGACTGAATTCCCAAGTCTGGCTGTCGGGCATGGATAGGGTGGAGGTGAAATTAGCCCATTTGGTTGAATCCCACAGAAGAGCTACTTAAGCATAAATGTCTGAAAAACTTAATGATGACAATGAAAGGAATTAGTGAGAACTGAGCCACAGATTACCTATGCTGATTTTATTATTAAACAGGATTTATATAGCACCAACATATTATGCAGCGCTGTACATTAAATAGGGGTTTCAAATGACAGACAGATACAGACAGTGACACCGAAAGAGGAGAGGACCCTGCCCAGAAGAGCTTACAATCTAAGAGGTGGAGGAAGTAGCACACAATAGCAGGGAAGATATGGAATGGTGGGAAGTAGTGAGGGTTTAGGAGACAGAAGACGGGTATGAGAGTTTAAACAGATGGGTTTTGAGTGCTCTTTTAAGGGTGCAGAAGTTTGGAGTAAGCCAAATGGGACATGGAAGACCATCCAAAACCCCACTGCCAAAATAACCAAGCATCAGATGTAAAGAAAAGGAATGATATATATTTTTTTCTTTTTTTATGATCATATGAATGCTTTATGGCAGAAGATGGCAGCAGAATGCACTATGGAAAGAAGGCATTCCAGCAAAGGTAATCTCATTTAAATAATCAGTTGCAAATTTCTTGGTGCTCTTCATCACCTCCATACCTCAACTGATCTTGGCTGCTTTGATAGCACAAGTGGGACCTACATCATATTAGACAGGTGGATTTTAATATGACAAATTAGGAGGAGCCATGTTAAGCACCAACTTTGTAAATTAATGCAGCACTGGCAAAACAAAATATCGTATGATTAATTTAAGCTTAACCACCAGAAACCGATGACAAGTTAACTTTAAGAATCCCATGCTTTTTCTGGAATTTAGCAGCATCCTGTGTAGGATTATCCTTGTGACCGGGTGCATCTGCTGCAGTGAATTCTGGGTCAGAATACAAGGAAATGCTTTCAAGGCATCAGCCTGTAAGGGATCATGTGAAAGGTTAAAGTTATTATAAATAGACCATCCTCTGAGACTGTAAGATGAAAAATAATGTGCTTGAATGTAATTTAGTTACTTGTGATAGTAGTAAACATTTGTGTATGATTTCATTGGCGGGATAATAGTAATATATCAGACGCATTAAAATGATGTGATTTTTTCCCCCCCAAAACAAAACGCAATGTGAAAATTCTGTAAGGTGCATAATATTAAAGGAAAGATTACCAAAGGCACATGTGATCTGCAGTGCATATTTATATGGCTCTGTGGCTTGCAATAAACAATGCATTATATAATATCAAAGGGCCACTTGCCACTTGGAGTTTTTAGCAGACATCTCCATACCCAACAGCTCCCCATTCCCCATGATGATCCCTCTGGGATCTAGTGGATTCCACCTGTTGTGGTTCCCCCATGCTAGCACCAGAAGTGAGTTGATAAAGTGTTCTTTGGACCTTCCAACCAGTTCATTGAGCAAATTAGCTCAGAGTAAAGCAAGTTATAGGCGCTTTTCTTTGAAAGAATATGATGACTTGCTGTCTTGCCAAGATCCACAATCAGTTTAACACACAAAGACATCACAGAAGTGGAATCCAATGCAGTCTAATCAGGAATGAGACATACAGAAATGGTTTTCCTGCATTTGTTGGAGGGAAGAAGACTGCTCCCCTCTCACTCCCGACTCCTAAGTGTTTCTGGATATAGACTGATGGAATGGCTCATACATATGGAGAGTTGCTTTGTATTGCAGTTATGTTTACTATGGAAGCAGAGTTCTAGCATAGTTATTGCTTTAAAAAAAAAAGCTAATTTGCTTTGACATTTATAGCTACAAACTTTTAAAGTTAACTGTCACGACTATAGACTTTGTACAGCGCTGCATAATATGATGGCGCTATGTAAATACGATGTAATAATAATAATACCTGGAAAGCCTTTGAACGTGGTATTTTTAATAAAACTGCTGGAGCCAGGGAGACCTGTAGGAACATGTTTAAAAAGAAAAATGTAAAGAACAAAAAAAAAAAGAATGCTTCCAGTGTTGGGAGAATGAGAGTGTTATACACACAGCAACATTCTGTTCAAGGGGGAGGATGAGTAAATGGCATAATGATGAGCTTCCCTGTAGAAATGAGGTCGTTCCTGATCACTCGCTCATCAATCTGCCATTACCACCATAGGTGTTAGCCTAAGCAGCAAACATTATCCATCCATAAACTAATAACACCATCCATTAAACACTGCAGCTCCAATAAAGTCAGAAATAAACTCAGTCTGAGTATTCTTTAACCAACTGCAGCTATGGTCAGCAGTTTTTTTTTACTGGGCAGCACTGCAACATCTTGTCACATGATCTTATGTATGGACTTAACTTTGAACATCGCTGCAGCGTGTGATAAATGAGGGATAAACCTTTTTAGAAATGGAAGTAGAGGAACTGGAAATAGATTAGTCTGTAGACATGACAGCTGATTCAGATGGGAATCTGAAATCTTCATTCAAATGGAGATACCCAAAGATTCAGCTACACATCGAGCAAACAGATTTCACCTTGCACCTTTTCTGCTTCCACTGTAGTTGTGCACCCATAAAATAAAATCTTCCCCTTTCACTCCATCCTTTTTTTTCTCACAGCCTATATGGGTCCCTGTAAAGTCCTCTTGGCCTCCACTTCTGCCAGGCACAGTCACTGGCAATGCCAGCATAATCAGCTATAAAGGAACATTGGATGGCATTTTGACTTTTTTGCAGTATTACCTATGAATACATTTATACACCAATTGGAATAACTTGATATTCAGATAGTTTTGTTTCTTTAAAAGGAGCCAGCTATTGGACAGTTTTACTCATTCACTTTTCTAGGCAGTAGCAGTAAATATTCACCTTCACATTAAGTATATTGCAATATGCAAATACCAACTTTGTATGACACTGGAACATATGCATGGATGCTGCATTAAAGTGCTTGTACAGCTTTAGGATAGATATAGGGATTTCAGACTTTGAAGGTATGCCTTGGATGACTCCAGATGCCTTCTATTGTCTAATGATTTTATTTATGCAAGTTTTTTGTGTGCTATAAATGAGTGGAAAGGAATGATCTGGCTGCTGTGGACAATAGTTTTCTTTGTGTTAAGCATACATTTATACCAGGTTATGGTAAATTGGACTTAAGTAAACACCAAGAAATCAGTGCAAAGAATAATCATCTTTGTAAAGGAGATTGTATCTACATGGCTCACATTTGGGGGGGGGTTGAGGGGGGGATATATCAGTAATCTTCAGATAATGGATAGAACCATGTAAATAATACATGGAAATGGTGTCTTCCATTAAGTACGGCTTGGGAATGACAAAGTAATTATAGTTCTGATGTAGAATCGATCTAACAGAAGAAATATTAATTTGCATGACCACTCACTATTCTAGAGTAAATATAACCTTCCCAATATTGTTATGAAAGTTAGACAAAGTTACCTTTTTGTTTTAAAAATGATCTTTTAAAGCAGACCTTGCATTCATATTCTTTTTCTAAAAAAAACATTTGTGTATCATTCAATAAAAATACCTAAATCTCTAGGGAAGCCAGTGCTATTTCTTTCTCAACATCCTACTGCCTAACCTTATGTCCTGCACCTCCATCCTTTATGACATCTTTGGGCGCTGTCTGTCTCTTCCTGTTTTTTTGAAGCTGGCCCCTTGATGACAGGTCCCAAGATTGCAGGACTTGTGGTTTGTAAGCCACCTCTGGAGATACATGATGTGAGTATCCCAGAAAGCTGAAGAATTATTCTGTCTCTGATACTTCCAGAGGAAAAAAAATTGGGAGGGGAAGGTAGAAAAAAAATCACATAAAAATATAAGCAACGTATGTACAGAGTAATAAACTTGAGTATTTTTTTGAAAATGAGTTAAAGGGTTCACATTAGTTTTACACTATGAGCATTACAATGCTGCCACCATGTGGCCAATAACCAGTAATGCTAACAGAAAGATGTTTTTTCTAAGGAGTCAGACTAAAATGGACTAGGCAGCAACCATTCAGACTTAACCCGTTCTGAAAATGACAACTACAAATAAAAAGGGAATAAGGAAATATCTGTCAGCTACAGATATTTGCTTGGGTCATTTCTAAGCATTTTTTGCAAATTCAAATATACCAAATAATTTTATGAAACTGGCAAATGTGCTTAAAGCGGAACTAAATCCTGCTGCAATTACCTATCCACACTTTTCCAAGGTGGGCACCACCACCTTTCTTACTTCTGCCCGGCAGCGATCTTCAACCATCTTGATTGGCCATGCCAGGGAGACAAAACTCCTGTTCACCCATCGGCAGCACATGCAAAGGAAGCAGGGAATGCCAGGCATCGCTGGGAACCAAAGCCAACGATGCACATGCACAGCTCAGCCTTTTCACATACAGTGGTACCTCGGTAAAAGTCCGCTTTGGAATAAGTCCAACTTGGTATAAGTCCTGTTTGGACACGCAAACCTTTGCTTGGTATACAACCTTTGTGCTAGAACTTGTATGGGTCAAAATGAGTCATGACACCGCGCGCTACCCTTATTTACCTTACTCGAAACAAAGCCACGGCTGCCCATGAGTTTCAGTATGCCAGTTGCTACAATTCAGTGATCAACCCGCGCTATAACTAACGGTGAATTACATAACATCTCTTCCTCCTCTCTTCTCAGCACCATCCCTGTAGGCACTCGACTCTTCTCAGTAAGGTAAAGTGAGGTTAAATTTTTATTTATTTCATCTAATTGCTTTTGTATTTATGTACTTTAGTATTAAGCAGTGTTTAAATTAATTTATAAAACCCTATCAATTAATAATATGCCAATAACTATAGGATTTTTTTTCATGGGAACGGATTATTAATTTTCCTTTTAATTCTTTTGGGAAAAAATTTGTTTGGTATAAGTCCAAGGATCTGGAACGGATTGGGGTACCACTGTATTCCTGGCATGGGATAACCACTTCTGTAATAACCACCTGCCTGAATCAGTAAAGTTATTGTGTTTTTTATGCTTTGTGATTTGAACTGTGGAAGCAAAACACCTGAATTGGCATCCAGTATTACCATTTTTCTTCCTTCAGCTGTTCCTTTTCCCAGCTAACTTTTAATGTCCTGTTCTGCACAAGTGGCCAACTTGGTCAGAAGGGGCTTTGCATCTTCATGTCAAAGCTGCTTTCCTGATGACTGGTGGGGGAATCCCATTGAACAAACAAGATAAGGTGAAGAAGAAGTAAAAGCTGAAATCTGTAAATACAGCTTCCCCTCCAACAAGGAAAACAGTGAGCAGCACACATGTATATAGGAGAAGTGAAACACATCATAGGTTTCACACTGTAGATATATTGCTAAGAGATCCCAGGAACAAAAGTGTCCTATTGTTCAAAAGAAATTCACAGCAGTTTTCAGGGTACTGTATTTGGTACACATTGCATGTAATATCTGTTCTTCCATGCTGACCCAACTGGTAAGATTTTGTAACAATTGCAGTTCTAACTTCCAGTAGGACACAAAGCCCTTGGAGTAAAAAACAAGGCCTAGTACTGACTGATACAAGGGGGTACAATTACTGCTTCTCCACTCCATGCAATTAGTCACTTACAATCACGTATTTTCCATAGTGGCTGATCAGCACACTTTGTTCAAACCAGTTAAAGAATGTATTAAATGCCAGATTGCTAAGTGTCTGAGGACATAGATCTACCATACAGTTGACAAACGCTTGTAATCTAAACTCTTTACAATACAATGGGGTGGCTACAAATAAAGTCATTCTGAATGGAGCATGAATTGTTGCCCCACAATTTAAGGTTATGCAGTCCTCTGCAATGGATAGAAATCATTTAGGTGGACTAACTGAAAGAATAATTAAAACATAAAATACGAACTTGACTTTTGTGCATGTACATAAATAATATTATACATGTTTTTTTAATTTGTTTTGTCCAAGTTTGTTTTATTCTTAGTTGTATTAGCAGGAGTAGGGACAATACCCTTTTTAAAAGTATGCCTACTGTATGCATTAATATATTTTAGTTTTTTTTATATATTTATATATATATATATATATATATATATATATATATATGTATATGCAGCTTCCAAACCTTTGTAACCTGTGCTTTAATAAAGTCTGTCTGTAGGTTTGATTGCTTGAGCACTTTCAGAAGTGTGATTTCATCTGCTGGTCTTAGATCAATACAGAACATCATAGTGACAGGAGGAACCAGTGAGTGCATAATGGACACATTTCATATCTCAATGGAGTGAATTAAAAGTCATATTTTTTTCAAAAGGTATCCTTATCCCAATGCTATCCTTTTGAAATGAGCCCAATTGTGCCACCAGAGAATACATAACTAAACAAAAGTAGTAGCATCTTTTCTCACTAATTATTTTTCTATTTCACTTAAAAGTTGTTTAATTGTTCCGGTCACCATTGTCACATGAAATGTAAGAGAGTGCAAATGTAAATTGTATTGGTATTATAACAGAAATAGAGGGGAAATCTTCCAATAAGGACACTTTTTCCTATGATGACTGAAGGGGCTTTCTTACACACCTAAAAGATATCCTCTTTCCTTCTACTGTCTCTACAGTACTAGAAGTAAAAGGACATCCCCTTTCTTAATCTCCCAGATTGTACTCTTCAGGGCAGAGTCCTCTCCTCCTGTCTGTCATTTGCAACCCCTATTTAATGTACAGCGCTGCATAATATGTTGGCGCTATATAAATCCTGTTTAATAATGGCAAAAAAAAAAAAAAACTGACAGCAATTTAACCTCCCTTTTCATGCCTTTCTTGAATGCCTACTTGAAAGAGATATTCAGCCATCATGAAACTAGATATTTTTATGCCTCCCTAATGCTTGCATAGGGGGGAGGCATTGTTTCTTTGGAGTAGGAGTGCTGTGATGTGTTCAGCACCATGCTAAGGACTTTTTATCAGACACAATCTGCCTACATTGCATGTGATATTTCAAATAAGGTATGTTACAATAGTAATAAACGCTAGCATGTTGAGGGAGAAAGAAGGTACCATATGACCTGTAAAATGTCCCTAGGTCTTGCTCAAAGTCCCGGATAGCAAATAAACCTGTTAGGTTTTAACACTGCTTCCATCAACACTTAAAAGCGATTCCTTCCATTGTTTATGTCAAAACTGATTAGCTCAAACTAGCTTAGTTATGAAACTATGACAGTGCTTTGTAATTCAGAATCACCTTGTGCCATCACACACACCCATAAAGGTTCACCCTCACCCCAGGTGGCTGGGAATGGCATAAGAGCATAGGAATGGTAAATGTGTGTTATGGAGAAGCTTAATAATTCTTTTAGTTTGTCCTGTATGGACTAAGGAAAAGCTCACCTTACACAAACCGTGTGATGTTCGAGTTTGTTTTTTTTTAAAAATTTTTAACATTGTTTTGCCTGCTATAATTATTTGTACTAGAAAATGTTATGGGAACAAAATTGTTGTTCACCAGGTCCTTGAAGTGTCTTGTTGTTGTTGACCATGGGGAGAGTTTGGTCTCCTTGGTGAAGCATTGTGAGACTCGGAAGGACATTCAATTGATAAGTTGTTCCAAGATAACCGGAACTATTGCCGCTTATGATTAAATTACCGGTAATATGCAGTTTGGGAGCACAGGAAAGTGTTATCAGGTTACACACAAAGGTTTAGGTGACTTGAAAGCTGAAATCCTTTCCTGTGACCTCTAAGTATTGTCTATAATATATTTTACTATCTTCATACACTTCATACCGGTATATTGATTGGCATTTCTAGCAAAATTAGAGTTTGCACCCTACTTGAAATTTACTTTGGAAATCTGCTAGGTGCAAAAAAGGTGTCAACGGTCTGAAGCTAATAAAAAGAAGTCTTGGATTTAATGATGACTTGGAACTTGGGTGTTGATGTATAATGCCTTGCAGAAATAAATTTGCAAAGTCTGTACGACTTCTTGGAATGTCCTTCTAATAAAGGCAGTTGGCGAAACTCGTTAATAACTGAATACTTTATGATACTTTAATTTGTGCAAGTTATTTTTATTTGTATTTAAATAAATTATGTTTTAATATGCAGTGTTTAAAAGTTTCCTTAAAAATCTCATGAAAATGAACTTTGGAAAATAGAGAATATATGTAGGGATGTGGTACTTTAAAAATATTCTCCCCCTCAATATATGGATAACATTCAGTTTGTGCAACTTAAGCAAATGACTTAAAATGTTGGATGTTTATGTTTTCTGGATGTTTAAATAAGCCTTCAATACGGTTTTCAGGTTAGACCCTATGTACCATCCAATGAGGGTCTCTGCTTATGGTAATATTTTGTTTTTCTCTACTTCTTAACGTTTTCTTCTAAATAAACTTTCTTGAGCAGAGGTTTTTGCTTTACTTATTGCACCCTTGTGTGACAGTGTTAAATTATGGGTGCTTACTCACCAAGCACAGTGACAAGCTCTGTGGATGGTCGAGTAAAGTAGAAGAAAGGTAAGGAAGTGCTCCAAGGAAGGAATGTCAACCTGCTCTCCGGTATGGGCAATAGATTTTGGCACAGCCGGGTTTAGTAATTATCTGCCTTGTCTAGAATTCTCAGCTAAGCACACCTTGTTATAGCATTAACAGTTCACTAAGGATTACCCAGCAACAAAAGCATGAATGAAAGGTTCTGCAAGGTTTTAAAACATTCTACAACACTAAGACCTTACCAAATGTGTGCCAGAACTACCAATACTACTCTGGCAAGGAAAGTAACATTGTAAACACAAGAAATGCCAGCTTAAGATTGTCTGTGTCTCAGGTTTATTTCACTGCAGTATTGACAACAAATGGTTTTAGTGCCAAATTACATGAACAGTATGTTGCAAATTATAGTACATAACCCAGCTTCTGACAAGACACATGAAGGCAGACCTGACCAAATCAAATCGCTCAGCAAACACCTGATATCTACAGATGGTGAGAAATATTGGAGGATAAGAGACAATCAAAAGGTTCTCCATCACAAATGACAAAGCAGCAGCTTTACCTTGTACTTCTCTAACAAGTGCTTATCTGCTTTCCGATCCTCTACTGGATCCCATTGGAGGGGGGGGGTTCTTATGAAACAATGATAAATACTCAGCCAAAGGAGCGAGTATAGTCTAAATCAGGGTACTACTAGGCCATTTTAGGAGGTCAAGAAGGCACACTAGGCTAGAAGAAACAAGGTGTCCAAGGAAGGTTTTTCCCAAGCGTGACTGCAAGCGAACAGCCTCAGTCTTCTGCTCATCCGCAGTGTAGTCTCTGTATGTGTGCGCGCGCGCTTGGCATCGAAATGCCCCTTGAGATTCGACCCCTTGAAAGTGCTGCTCCACACTAAACACAGGGCTTTGTTGATGGTATTGGACAAAGAATAATTCGTCAGTCAATTCAGGGTTGAAGACACAACGATCAATGTCAACCTTCTGGAGACTGGTAGCTGCGTGTTTCTTCTGCTCTCTAGGCATAGTAATTGGGGTTACTGTGCGGGAACTCGATTAGGCCAGATCCAACAATAAATAATTAGGGGGGCGTTAGGCCAGACTGGAATACTGGCTAGGCCGCGTTTGCCTACATCTGGTCTAAACAATTAGGTTTGGGAGCTAGGGGAATGCAAGAATAAACTTTAAACGCTACCATACTCTTTCTGCCATAAAGTGAACCAGTTCTTTTGCTCACAGTGGGTAAAATTCAGGTTGTAGCTGGGCTACAGGATGAGTAAATATCTAAAATAGAGCCATGTGTATTCTTGCTTGAATCTTAGTGATGCATCCCCCCCAGATATATGCAGTAAACAAACTTTAAACTTTTGACCTTTGTGCATAAACTTCCTATAATATAGACCAGTCATGGCTGCCTCCCTCTCTTTGCACAAGGTGGCTGGTCTTATATCCAACTCTCTGTTGTTTTTTTTTTGTAGGCAGACCCCTAGAATAATACCAGGTCAGCAAAGTTACTTGGTACAGAAAGTGTAATGACACCATTTGTGGCTATTAGGAAATACATTTATATTAAAGCTTGTGTGTCCTGTGAGGTAGCAGAAGTGACAATCCAAAGCTATCTGAGCTAGAAAGTAGATTCTACTAAAAATATAAAAAGCCAGGGCAACTCCATTATTACATACCTAGACTTGAAACACATTAAGGACAATTGAAGCGTTGAAAATACTGTAGTATCTTTAACAAAAGCAAAACATGTTTTACATGAAGTCTTTCTTATACCTTTCCTACCATAGATCTAAACTGTAATGGAGATACAACTGCGTAAAGAATCTGGTTATGTACACACGTCAGATTATTCTAATCCGATAATCGTCTCAGGGCTGATAACAGACGAGAATCTGGTTGTGTACATCGCTCGTCGTCCGTCCTGGTGGATCCACGGACGACGAATGATCCTAACGAAAGTTAAGGGGAGAGAGCGCAGCAGGGTGCCACTCCATCGTTCTTACCCCTCCCTTCTCCATAGAGCAGAACTGCACTGTATGTACATCACTCATTCATACATCGTGCAGTTTTTTGTAAATGGGCAAAAGACAAAATATTGCATGTTGTACGCAGACTTAAAGGTCCAGCCTTATAAAAAGGACAGAAAGGTAAAAAACACTGTTCTATGCCAGAGTTTTCTTTTTACTCCAAAGTAAACCTGTCAGCCTAGTTCAGGCTATTATCCTTGTAGAATTCTTCTATGTGTATAGGAAGCCCTCTTAATAGAAGCATCTTCTATCTTGACTTCAAACTGAAGGATAAGGCTCACCCAACCGGAAACCAGTAAAGCTGCGTACACACGTGCAATTATTGTCGTTGGAAAGGATTTTTCACGATCCTTTCCAACGACAAAGGACTACACGATGCATGAACGGTGCTGTACATACAGCACCGTTCTGCTCTATGGAGAGGGGAGAGCGACGGAGCGGCACCCTGCTGCGCGCTCTCCCCCTTCCCTTTCATTAGGATCGGTCGTCGTTCATCGTCCGTGGATCCGCCAGGATGGTCGTTCGGACGATGTAGACTGTACACACGCCAGATTTTCGCCCGATGCCGATTATCGGGCGATAGATAGCACCTTAGCAGCAAAAACTGTGCTCTTACCGAGCAGTGAAAGGATGGAGAAAACAGCAGAAACCTTGTGTTGTATGTTGTTTGAGATTCCTTTTAGATGTAACCTAGTCATTAAATCGCACCTAAGCTTTTAAGTATTTATTTTGAATACAGCTTTAATCAAAATACCTGGTAATTTTGTAATGAAGGCCCTTTTTTAAAAACTTCCTCTTATAGGTTG
This sequence comes from Pyxicephalus adspersus, assembly GCF_032062135.1. NCBI lineage: Eukaryota > Metazoa > Chordata > Amphibia > Anura > Pyxicephalidae > Pyxicephalus > Pyxicephalus adspersus. The sequence continues at coordinate 90,096,181 of NC_092863.1, forward strand.
ACAATTGTGCTCCAGCAATTGTTACACCTGTCACATGCACTTCTCTTGTAGCTATGTCTCTGTTGTGATGCACACTGCTTTATACTTCTGGCCTGTATGCAGAAATAAGTCTATAGGTTCACTTACGCAAACTAAATGTCTTTTAGTTGGGGTTTACATATACTTTTATAGCTGGTAAATTAAGTAAAATCAAACCTCATGACAGATTGTAAACCAGTGCCTGAGAAAAGTCTGCTCATTAAAGCTGGTTTAGGTGCAGTATTTATCATATTGAAATACATACCAAATAATGCAAACCAGTTAAAAAAAGCAGAGCAGTCTTCTGTGTTACACTAAAAAGAGAAGTTCTATTTGATGTAGATCTGCAAAGCTTTGTGTGTGTTGAATGAATGGCAACATTGAACTTGTTTTCAATCACAGATGTCAGCCCACCTTTAATTGTACAGTAACAGCATAAAATCACTGAAATCCTATACCACAGTGATATCAATGGCTCTTAGTAAACATTTAGCTGACTAATCTCACAGACTGGCTGCAGCTAAATTTGGATGACCCAAGAGGGTACTTTTATGCTGAAAACTGGGCTGTCCTTTTCACAAGCACGGAAGACAGCAGGATAACTACAGAGGAGTTCTGACGTTCGTGGTAAAGCTGCCACCAAAGCTCTCTGTACTAAATGGTCATAAAAACAAAAGTTACAAAGTTAGTCAGTATCATTATCAATGGGGCCTGAAACAGCAAAAAAACAGAATATAAGGTGATTCGGCTTCATACTGCTTTCATCAAGTGCAAATTTCTATGAACACAGCAATACAAAATAACACAGAAATGAAGGCGTAACAATATATTTATATGTGTGCGTCTCAGACAAGATTCTACAGGGATGTTACAGATGTATGTAGTGTCTTACAAGATATATGTAATGGTGCAATTTGTAGGACTAAAACCATAGGAGGAGTAATTAAAAGTGTAAAAATCTGCTTACACTACTGAACTGTAAAATACATTTAAATAATTCAACAGAGCAAAGGGCAATTACAGCCATTATTAAAAAAAATAAAGAAAATGTTCATGTTGGATGTAAATCAGTATGATTATACCTCGATACCAATAATCTTTCAGTTTCATACAACAGACCATCCCCTCTGCTGCAACCACAACTGTGATGGTGGACCCCCTCTTACCCTTACCCTATTGTTTTATGCTTTTCATTGACACATTCACAGATGAGTGACATTATTGCATCCTAATAGACATTGTGAGTATACCTTAGTGGTTAAAATTATTTCTTCTGATTTCAAGTCCCTGATTCATCTACAGTTGTGGACACAACATTGTCCTTTTATTGCTCTACTCATTCCACATAGACATTTAAACGTGGGGAGCAACCTTCCTAACATGGGGGAACCTTTTGAAATAACTTTCTGGTCTTAGGAGACCCCTGCTATAGTTACTATTTATGCACAGCTCACAGTAAATAAGCCTGGTGTTTAGTAGGAAGAGGTACAAATTTGCTCATTGCTCAAAAAAAACCCTAGCAAACCTCTGGAGCTGAGAGACAATATAGTATAAGTCTAATATTTGTCAATGCCCTATTATGTAACTATTTAACACAACTTACTATGGCCTGTGATCAATCCTATCTCATTATATATGTTGCAATTGTGATGTGGTTATGTTTTATCATCATGTACTTTTTACTGTTGATGGATACATGACTATTACACATTCCATATAGACAAAAGTATGTGAACAACCTTCAAAATTAAGTTCAGGTATTTCTAATGACGGGAACTGTTAAATGTTTGTAGAATAAGTAGCAGGGCTTTCTGGTACTACCACTAGAGAGCAGGGAAATACATTGTAGACAGGGGAACACATGTATGCCGTCTAGTTCAGTGTTTCTCCACAGGTTGCTAGGCGTTACTTGACCAGTAATAATAATTTGTACATCTCCGTTCAGATTTCTGACTTCAATGACCTTTTTGACTATTTGTAAGAGTGTTATTCTTCATGGTGAATACCACACAGTACTGTGACACGTGGATATATTAATTATAAAGAGGTTCCCCAAGTACTGAATGTTATTAAAAAGGTTCACCCATATTATAAAAAGGTTGAGAAACACTAGTCTACTTTGCTGTCCTTGTCAACACCCTTTGTTCTCTATTCCAGTAGTCCCCAAATGACAGGGGGCAGAAGCGGTGGCAGCGGTTGCTCCTTTCTTACACTGCTCTAAAGCTAGTGACAGTGTGACGGCAGGCGCACAACTAGCGGAAGTGCGGGTGTCTCTCCTCACACTGCTTACACAGGAGCTGCTGAGAATGGCAGAGCAATGTATGCAAGGCTCTGCCACCTGACAGCACACCAGCTAGCTTACATTACTAGTGTGCTGACAATAGCGGAGTAGTGTAAGCTGTACATATACCAGTCCGTGGCAACATTTTATTCTATGTTGCCGGGTCCTGTTGTCAGAAAGGTTGGGGACCACTGCTCTATCCCATACCTGTTTGGGTTGGAGTGACTTGACAAAAAAAAAATTATAGTTGTTGATGCATACAAGTTAATATTAATTAATAGATGTTTCCATAAAACTCCAAGCTTGGTACAAACCTACAAGGACATTTTAGATAAGTGTGTTCTACAACCTTGTACTAACTGTTTGGGGAATGCCCTTTTTCTATTCTCCCATGACTATGTCCCTGTACACAAAGCCAACTACATAAAATGTTCAATTAATTTTTTGTGGAGGAACTTAAACAGCGCACAGAGAGAGAGCCCTGACCTCACAAAGCAACAACCTAAAGCCTTGGAGTTAAAGAAAAAAAGGACAAGAACTCCACATTATCACCTAGGATTTTGAAATATGTCCAACAAGCTCATATAAAAGTGTAATAGTCAAGTGTTCACAAATGTTTACCTACACCAGGGGTGTCCAAACTTTTCTTTGAAAAAGGGACAGATTTGGTGAGGGTTAGTGTGAGCATGGTCTGCTAGGTCCCGAGCAGCACACGCCCACCAGGGTGACGTGAGGGATTCCCTGTGCACGGAGTCTGGTGTCAGCACACGCTCATTTTAATGACAGGGGATTCTCTGTGCACACTTGGGTACTTCCGTCCTGCCGATTGTGCGGGACGATAATTGCAAGGCAGATGATCAACTCAACTAATGAAATAAAAAAAAATAGCTTTTTTGTATGCATGCATTTTATACTGTGGACAACAGTGCTGGTGGACCGAATATTATTGATTTTATGACAGAGAACAGCAAATAGTCATGGATTGTGAATGTCCATGGTAAATGTCTATTCGGAGTTTGAGGTTTTAGATCTGCACAAAATTTCAAAAATGCTGGAAAACAAAATATAAACACACCAACTTACAACCAACATTAAAACATCAACATTTTAGTGGAATTATCTTAATAGTTAAATCTACAAGCCACACATTTGCACATGACTTGCGATACAGTGTCTAGCAGGCCTTGGAAGGTGCCTTTAAATTAATTGAACTTTATGTTTCATTCACAATAGCCTTTGCTGTACATCACCACCTAGAGAACATTTGCAAACAGATGCAAAAATATTAATACTATAAAAGCCATTCTATTTAACAAAATTAAATTAGAGAAAGTATGAAATCATGCATTACTGTCAGCGTCTGTGTATGAAAGACTGTAACAAAGAAATATATTAGCTTTACTCTGTCCCTAGCACACCTAAGAGCAAACAAAGACAGGAAGCTGCCTTAGTTACAACTATATAAACCATTGACACTAATGCCACAAGATTTCCAGAAACTTCCAAATGCTTTAATTTTAAAACAATGGAACAAAAAACAAAGTGGGTTTTAGTCCATACACAATACTATGTGTATTGATTTACAGAAACAGGAACTGAAAGGATTAGTAAGTGTTCATGCCATATCTAATAAAGTAACTTACAACTAAAAGGAAGCAGTCCCTTTTCCCCTGTTGCTTTTAATACAATTTAAAAAACACAAAACTAAAGCACAACTGTAAATTAAATACTACAACTACAAGATAAAAGGACACTGCACAGGGATGGAGTGGGCATCTCAAGTGCCCTAAAACGTAGCTAAGAAAGCCCATCCACATCTCAAAAGGACGGCATGTCTTAAGACATCCACAACCCTTAGTGAACAGCAAATCACGGTCATTATCTTTATCTTGCCAGGAGAGAGAAGCTTCAAAATTTTTAACAACTATACAAATATTTATCCTATTAACAACCATAGAGGTTCTACATCATAGTCCAGAGCAAGATGATAACACACTTGTGTAAGGACATGTAACCCTGCTGCAGGAATGATGGAAGACCTCTGTTAGTGGAAATGTATCTTTTTGTGTGAAACTAGGCGCAAATTTTACGCGAGTCAGCATCTTTGTCCATTCTAGAAGTTGTCATAATCTTTTTTGTCCTTCTTCCCTTCAGCTTCAAAACTGTCCACGCCATCGCTGTCTCGCCTTCGCTTGCGATTATTGTGAACATTAAAGCGCTGGTTCATCTGCGACATTGGATCCATACCTAGGATTTTGTGAATCTGTCTAAATGCAAGAAGCCTCAGTGCAAACTGGCAAGAAAGGGGAAAAGGTGGAAGTATTAGTAAAAGCAAGTAAAATCATTCCTATATAGATAGTTTTCTGAAGTGCTGGGTTATGTTTCTTTTACTTGAAATGGCTAATTTCTACTCATGTCCCACTGCCAGTACGTTATGGTAGGAATTTTACTTGCAATAGTTCATTAACAGTTTTGCGTTGATATTCCATGTATATGGTGGATACAACAGCAGTCTCATGTGAGAGCGGCGGTACTAAATCTCCTCTATACTTAGCACCTTTACTCTGAAATTCTGCCTTTTGTCCCTTAGCAGTACATTACCTGTGCACTGGAAGTTATATCCTCTCTCTGCTGTTCATTCATTGGAGCCAAAGTATCATAAGGATCCTTTTCACAAGGGTCGAGTAAGCCTGGACCACCTGTCAGAAACAATATCAAAAACTGTATATGTGTTTGGAAAATTCTTCAGACTGTTGCACTGGACAGATATACAAAACAAAAAAGAGTGTCCTGTCCCACTGACAGCTGGGATAAAGCAAATGGATATACACAATTTTATAGCATACACTTAAAAGTATATTTGTTCCATAGAACTAGAGACACAGGAATTTACATTTTGAGCAACTGACAGCTAAAAGGAACTAGTGCAGAGGAAGAGCACCAAAGAGATTGTAAGTAATGCTGAAAGTTTTAGGCTTTTCTGATACTGACAGCTGCTACACAATAATCAAATAAGGCAGTGACCCTAAAATCCAGACTTACCCTTCAGAATAATACCAGATGAAATACACTCAAAAACTCTCCTCAGGGCATCCCCTGGACTCTGGGGACTAGAAGCACTGCTGATCGCCTTCTCCACCAACAGCTCCATTGCCTAAAAATTTCAGATGTAGAAGATACCAACACCATTTAAAAGAAGAATACAATGCTAACTCATAATAAAAAAAAATATATGCATTTATGTCGCCTATCCGTTTCCTAATCTTCATAAGGGAAATGTATTAGATAGTTCAGCAGAATAAAGTGACCACCATAAAATACAATGCTTACACCATGTATTATTAAAGAACTGTATTGTAACGAGCAGTGTTCGCCCCAGCCTTTTAGCCGGGCACACCACCTACCACTTTTAAGTAACCACCCAGTTGTTTTTGGGTGGCCACAGAGAAGTGGGATCACAATGCAGGAAGCCACCCACTTACAGCTTTATCCCACCCAGCTTAAAAAAAATTCTGGGGGGAACAAGTATGATTAGCACTGGGTAGGCAGTAGTAGGCAAAAGGTATCTGCGTTTACACTCCGTTGCATTAAAGTGAAACTAAAGCCCCACTTTTTACACTTGCAATTCAGGCAGGTGATTGAAAGGGATGGGCAATGCCCCTTCTGCAATAATTGTTCTTACCTGCCTGGTCCCAGCCCAGTTGGCAATCACGGCTTCCATTGACAAACAAGATGGCCAAAGATTGCATACAGAAACAAAAAAAAAAAAAAGGAGGCCTGCAATGGACCGGGTATAGAGGAGTAATCACAGGTTTAGTTCCACTTTAAGGCCAAATCAGGTTCACATTAAAACAAGATACAGTGTACAGTTTACATTTTATATCAGGAGTTGGAGTACATACCCAGCTTGGAAAGTCAGACCAGGTTGGCACACGCTGGCACAGGTCACGCAGGATACGAATGATAATGACACAGGACTGCAAACCATTGGCTCTAGCCTTGCATACAAGAACAGCAACAAGTTAATAACATTATTTATCCGGCGGAAGGAGACTAAAATACCACTATTGGAAGCACAGAGGTGTGCCAGTCAATTCATGTGGCATTTTAGACATTAAATTTAAGGATAAAACAAAACTATATTTTGTGATTTTCTGTTAACTTTGAAATTGCAAGCCTTGTAAACAAAAAAAAAAAAAAAAAAAAAAAAAAAAAAAAAACCTTTTTATAACAATTACATTGTAAAACAACAAAGATCTAGCTAGAAAAAAACAAACAAAAATGAAAACATGAAAAACACAAGTAGGGACTGGAAGGTGGCCAGAATCTGTTTGGCATTGTGCTGTGGCTTTGCGGTACAGCAAAGTCACAATGCCAAATGGGTTCTTGGTACCTTTCACTTCCTACACTAAAAGATTTAAAAAAAATAATAATAATAATTTAAACTAAACAGTAAGCAGTTAAAACATTTCATCTGTTAAGCAAAGAATCTGCAGCCTTATGGAATAATACAGTTTCACAACACAGTCTATGATGGGAACACTGATAAAAAAAAAATGAGTTAGTCTTTATTACAGACTACTCAATGACCAGAAAGGAAAAAAAAATTAAATGAAGCAGAACAAAAAAAACAAACAGAATTGGCAAAAAAACAGCAGGATGTAAGCCGTATATACATTTGTAATGTATGTAATCTATGTTTCTGGTCATTTATTAATTTTTTTTTTTTTTTTTGTTAAACATTGTTACAAAACAAGCGTGTAACTATACAACAAATTAAACAATGATAGTGCTAATCTCTCATAAGGCTACAAGAAGAAAGTAAAATGATGTGCGAACCTGGAACCACTTAGCGTGGCGGAGAGCAGCCAGAGCGTCAAGGCATTTTTGCCTGTCCAAGACGTCCGGTGGGTCTTTCACCATACCCGAGGTTACATCTAAAATGGATTGAATTGGCAAAAGTGCAGTGAGGGACGGGTGTTTGACCAGGTGAGCAAGACACATCCTTCTATACAGCTACAGTGTCACACAAGCCATTCCCATGACAAGTACCAATGCTTCTTGATAATGGAATGAGTCCCATACATAATGATTGATCAACAGCAAATAACGTTCAAACATGTCACCAGACCAGATTTCCTGTTGCCGCTGAACTGTCCTATACACAGCAAATTGGTTAACATTATATAGTAAAGGAGGAGGGTAGGGGAGGTAGACCAATCCTGGTTCTTCCACAAATGTTTTAGGGTGATTTGAAAATTTTGCTTTAAGGTTTGTGGGCCCCTTTGTTTAAAGGAACACATAGGCTGTACAAAATAAGTTTTTGGAAATGCTTGAGTTGAGGCGTCCAGTTGAACTTCACTGAAATGAAACTCAATTGCAATATAAATTCCATACACCTAATATACAATGGGAAAAGACCAAAAATATAGGAGGGCAGGATCACCTTTTCAAGGCACCCTTAAATGTAACTTGGGGAAAAGTCCTTTATAGATCTAGTGGCCACCTTTCTTAACCTCCTCTTCAGTAATTACATGTATATACTTTGTTATTTAGAACAACAGGTACAGATTTTGTCTAGAATTGTATAATCCTACTTGCAGCAGCCTTGGCTAGTTGAACAATTCTCCCGTTACGTTATATGATTAAGGAAGGCTGGTTGGCCACAATGCACGAGCAAACTAGATGACAAGACAGAAGGGATGCAGAAATCCACAGTAGCAAACTTACACTGACTTAAATTCTTGAACAAGTCAAAACTTTCCGACTAGTCATGCAACAGCATTCCTGGCTGCTAGATATGACTATTTGGTCAGAGGTGACTACTGCCACAGCTAAGTCTCAAATTCCTCCACCGAACAAAGTTGTGACCAAATATGTGAACACAGCAACATTTGAAGATATGAAGTATAAGACTGGTACTAATCAGTAGAATTTACTTTTATCTGATTCGCTAGGTGATCACTAGTAGGAAATGTGTATATATGGATTAAAAAGTCATTTCACCCAATACTGGTACTTCAACTTCAGATGCTGGAAAGTTGAGGCAACCACTGCATTTTACTTGTTTTATAATCCTTTTCTTGTGCTGCACTAGCCGTGGGATAAAGGACATAATAAATTCATCAGAAGTGACCCTAGCAAACTATTGTTACTGGGAATTGAGTATAAAGATCTTGAAACAAGTACCCTGTAGCCAAGCCCCTTGAAGGACAAAATCAGGTCCTGTGAATGGATTCAACTTTCCAGCTTCTAAGTAAAACTGGAATTCAACATAAGGTGGACTAACCTTTAAACTTTCATAATCCTCCTGTATAAAGGCAGGGAATGGGTAACTAATTTAACTACTTTCATTCTATATTTATAATACAAAGAAACACCATGCACAGCTGTATAGGGTGTGGATTTGTGCATCCAATTTGAATTGTTTTAGATCAACCCCTTTTTAGAGTCAAATTTAAGAACACTTAAGCAGTGGAACCATACAATGAAAGAGAATTCTATACGGAGAATCCAGGAAATCCAGTTGATAATACAATTTGGCAAAACTCCATTGTTCTACATTGTTCTACTACCTGTCTGCTAGAAAAAGTGTTAACTGTTTCGAGCCTGTCAATGTCCACATTTGGGCTTTAAGTCAATTTGGTTTTTGGGCTTTTACACACCAGGTACAGTTGTTATGCATTTTCCATCATATTATAAGTGCAAGAAAAAAGAATATACAAATTTGTAGTTTTCCAAAAGCTTTTTTTCCCCATCTATGGGCCCAATTTTTTAAAGCTCTCCATGGCTGGAGAAGATACACTTTATCAGCAAACCTGTAATGGATTTCTTCAGTAATTTGCTAGCAAATGTTTTGACTCCTGGAGCAGATCCATTCCAAGTTTGCTGGATCACCCAGCTTCACTGATGAAAGTGTATCCTCTCCAGCCATGGAGAGCTTTAATAAATCAGGCCCTATGTGTTTAGGGAGGGATTGGGCTGGTTTTCGATAGGTGCCTTGCATGCTACAATTTTCAAAACAGCAAGTCTGGTGTGAACAAGCCAGTAAAAGATGTTCAATCTAATAACTTATTACTTTTTTTTCTTTGCTCACAAAAATCAGGATTTCTTGTTCATATTAGACTGTTAAGGCATGCAGCTAAAAAGGAAACAGGAAAGCTGATGATGTTTGCAAATCATATTATCACTGGGTTGAGGTTTAAACAAAACATTAAAAGGGCTCCACTGTTCTTTTACTTTTTTTAAGGGAGATTATCGACTCATGTAAAGCTACATTTGCCTCATGCTGCCGATCTCCGTTTCCCCACAGAAAATAAAAGGCAGAAAGGATAGGGAAGAACTTTTACAGAAGGCATTAATTAAAAGTGTTTGGGAGCAAAGTAATGCTTTACATCCAGCGCGCCCCAATATACCCAAAATAAATCATTACTCAAAAACGTAATGTAAAAGTAAAAGCTTCCCTGGATTTCCAAAATGCTCTTGAAATAGGAGGTTAATCAGTAAAAAGAATTGCTGTGCCCACACTATTTTATGCTTAGCTTTGTGAGAAGGGAGTTTCAGCAGCTTATTTATTGGCTGGGGAGGGTGGTAATTATAAATCTCCGCCCATAAGAAACCAATTAACCGATTCTATAAAATCAATTTCCTGCCTATTGTACTCAAAAACTAACAATTCTGTTGACTTTAAACAGTTTCTAAATCTTGTAGGCGATATGCAAAACCATCAGAGAAAATAGTGTGAACACTGCATACATTTGAGAAGTAAAAAAGGAAATAAGGAAGGAGGAAAAGCAGATGCCTGCACTATGCAACCAAACCCCCTTCTGTAACATTAAAACAAGGCTGGTGTGACACTGAGCTAGAAACCTTGGTCAAAAATCCTTCCGTTGTCTTGGCAGAAATTCCTGGCTGGAACCAATTCTCAGCTACAAGGCTTTAAAGGAACAGCTGAAAGGATGGAGAAAACACACACAAGTATACTTGCTGGTGGAAAGGCTCAACAGCAAGGTTAACACTTTGCATCATTTTAACTAAAGGGGTCACGCTAGCATACTTTGGTTTTCATGTAACAGACCTGTAACTTCGAGAAATTGGGAGCTGGGCATGCAAAAGGATGTCCCTAGCTGATCAGTAACTGTTTAAACAAAGCCATTTCAAGGTTAGGTGACAGACTGTGCACTGCAAAACCTTGTTATTTATGCAGAAAGTAAGAAGCAGGAGGTACAATGGTCATTACAGGCACTGTCAAACTTTAACTGAAAAGTGGACTTCTACTAAAGACCTAATCAATGTAGCAACAATGAGGAATTATCCTGTCACAGAGGTCTGGCTATTCCCTGCTGTTATCTGGCGGAGTATTGATCAGCTCACCTGAGCATGCTGATCTCGAGATGCCATGGAAAGGACAGAAGAAAATATAAAAAAAAAAAAAAAATACCACACTAGGCATGAATACAAATACAATGTCTATGTGTTCATGATACCATTACTTGTTGCTGTACCACCCAAGGTTTACACAGGAAAGATCAAGTAGGGCAGCCACAAAAGCAAATTATCGGTAGTTTAGGGTAAATTACTTACATAACCATCCCCCCTTTGGGTTGTATTTTTCTCCTGCAGTGAGATGGTGCAATAGGTTGGGCTTATTATTTAGGGATTGACACCATGCTGCTGCACAGAGAGGTCTAAAATTGCAGTCCACATATCAGTTAAAGTGGGAAAAAACCCTGGTATGTAAAGATAAATTTAGCAATGTATTTCAGAAAAAAAAAACATTAGAAACAGAACCTGGATAATTTAGTGTGATGCCAGGACTGAATCCACACTAGGTCAGACCAACGACTTCTTTGTTTCCTTTTATAAGAATCAAGCATGCAAATGACAGCCATAAAGCATTTCCTTAAGGTTTATAAAAACTAAAGTATAGGGGCAGAACCACGGGAGGAAAATACTTCTACACTTGTAAACACAAATGGTGGGCTTGAATTTGCTCATTTATGGAATGATGAAGCATTTACTGCAGATTGGAACTAGCCTAGACACCAACTAAGGAAACAAAATGTCATTTTCTGACCTACATAATGACAGAACCAACAAATTGAAAACACTGCCTATGCTTTCACAGCAAGTAGATGACAGGAAAAGGTAACATAATATACCATGACATCAACACTGGCGTCACATCAACTCCTTTCAAAGATGCAAACCATTCATAACAATTACATCGGCCATCTTTGTAAAGACACTATATTTATCCTGGTATGCTAAGGATCTATTGCTGTCAACTCACCTTCAACACAAAGTTATTAAATGAAAAGGGGTCATTAAAACTTTGTGTTATAAATAGTGGACCAATCTACCATCTTTTTAAATTAAAAAAGGAAAACATTTTCCCATATCTGAACTGAAAAGGGCGGTATGCATCTTGCAAGCAGTGACACCGTGTTTCTGTAATAAAATTCATCATCACAAGAAAAAAAAAATACAAGGAAAAAAAATACAAGTAAGCGATTGTGGGAGCAACATTGTTAAGGTTTTTCCAACCTCCATCCCTTATGTTTTCTTCTCTCATGACCGGAGAGGTAAGCGTTATCGTGACCTGCATTTTAGGTTCCACACAAGAATTCAAAATAATAGATGCATCTGGGATGGAACAGGCCACCTCGTATTTCTCAGGGCTGATCACCTGCAAGAGTAAAATAAAAAGATGGGTCTTAAAAGGACAAGGTAACAAATATTCGTTAAAACACTGCAACACTGCAACCGTAAAAAAAAAAAAAAAATTATTAAAACTTAATTCCAACAAAAACCTTGCATTTATTATTTTATACATGGTATTTACCTATAAAAGCCTCCCCTTCGTAAACATCCAAAAGCTAGAGACTAAAGTTGCACTCTTAAAAATGTTTGATTGGGCAGGTCATTACTGCATGAAGGGTTTTGGTTTTCCAGGAATGAATGAACATCCTTACACAATCCATCTTTGCAACATACATGCACATTCCTCCATGCTTTGTCTTTTTAGGAGTTCTTTATTTCCTACAGTACTAAAATCAAAAGCAGTGTTTTCAGTCTTATTTGAGTTCACCCTGCTGGAACTACAGAATAAATCCTCCTTATGTTACAAAGATAAGTCTACTGAGGAAAACCAGGTGGAACAGACAACACTGCTTGGGATTTCAGTAAAAAAACGAGTTGCCAGCCTGCAAAAGGAGATTACGTGCTTACTCAATTTTTGATAGATCAGATTTTTCTGTACATATGCAGAATGGTTCCTCTCCCCTACTTAAAGTTGAACTAAAGTGAAAATAAAAAAAGCTCACTGTGCATGTGCGAGATCGGCATCTCATTCCCTTTAGTGGAAAAAAAATGCCCATGCAGCCAAAGCCCCCCGGAAGCCATGATGTATGTATCCAAGGAGGCTTTGCGCACCCAGGGAGTGCTTTTTTTTTTAATTACATTTTTGTTTTACATATAAAGGTTGTCTACCCTTTTTATGTAAAGTAAAAATGTTCAGTTTAGGTCCGCTTTAACTGCACAATCATATTTAGGCTTAATAGGGGAGTGGGAGAGAGTGTAATTGAACTACAAAAATTTGGTTACAAATTCATATTCTGAAATGTTGAAAACTTTTTGCAGCATCTTAAATAGTATGACATATTGCCCATACCAATTCTCTACTACATGGCGTTTTTCACGCCATGTGTTTCCTCAAAGAAAAGACCCAGAGATATGACCCAAGGATTACAAACAGGGTTACTTCTAATCACCATGAATTTAAATGCAGCTTACACTGGGTTGTGGTAAATACAATATATTGCAATTAAGATATGTGGCAACTAAGGAAATCACTTACCGCAAGCTGTTTGGGAAGATTCTCAGCAATACGAGTCAGCAAAGACTTGGTGGGTTTTTCAGCACAGAGTAGCACCAGACTGACGTCTCTATCACCACGTAAAAGCAATCCTTTTGCCAGTACACCAACACGCAGGACTCCTTTCAGCGCTCTGAAATTGGAAAGGAAAATCAGTCATATACCATGCATGCAGGGGAACAGAAGCAAATCTGGGGAGTTCCCCTGAAAGACAGACCCTAAACAGGGTGGAAAACCTAACCTATGACACTGTCATAGAAGAGACTACCACCCTGCCTCCACAAAGCAACATTCAAATTATTCTGACAGGGAACTGCAGAAGACGACGCCAGTAAATTCAGAAATAGCAGAACCCAACTGAGACATTTTTTATACCAAAATTCTTATTTTTACAGATTGTAGTGGGGAGACTGGCCAGCTCAATGTAAGATTAAGATTATGTGATGGGGTAAGCGGGGGGGTTGGTGTTTTGCTGGGTGACTTTGACTGGGGTATAGAGCCGCAGCTGGGTAAAGTAAGATTCATCATCAAGTGTAGACACAATGACGCATTGTTCTTTGAATTTTTCTATACCAGCAACAAAAAACTTATGTAGTAACTAGGTAGAAAGCATTATGTCGGAATAGCCAAAAGTTTTGTGTTGCCAGTGCCTAATCCTCCTCTAGGTGTCAGCATACACCAAGGACACAAGACTTTCTGTTCTCAAAATGGAAAGGTATATAATCATTACCAGTTTTTTAATTTTAATGCTCCTCTATAAAAAAAAAAAAAAAAAGTTTTTCCTATCTTTTCTTAAACCTAACCCCAACGTTTCTATAATTAATTCTTCCCCTACTCATTAATACAAAACCACTGGCATCGGATAGAAGAGTAATTGGAAATCACAACACAATGGACAAGCATGCATATACACAAGGTGACAACATTGTAGGGAATTCATGGCAGAGTACTTAGGAAAAAAGGCCTGCCAATGAATGATGCTGGAAATAAAAAAAAATGCATTTATGCCATTAATTTAAAATTTAGCCTATAGCTCTTTAACTAGTGTGAATAGTGTAAATAATGACTATAATGCAGACAAGCCACAAAAACTGAAAGCAGCAATGCAATAGCCTGCACCACACAGCTTTAGGGAGACAGCCGAATATTGGAAGGCAGAGTTTCTCTAGATGCACAAACCCTGTTCTCATCTATCAAGTCCATACACAATTAACAAAACACAAAATAAATTAACAAAACACAAGCCTGTCCTCATTGGCCATTTCAGGTTAGATTGTAAATACTATCACATTTATATTACTGTAATGAAAAATATGATTGTGTTGAATATGAATAAGAAATGTAAATGAGGCATATGAACACAATGAAACAGAATACTTCTTTAAACTGGCCATACCTCTCTTTGCCAAGATCTTTCTTCTCATCAGGCTCTTTCCCCTTACTCTTGTCTTGGTCAGCCATGGAATCAGAGACAAGTTTCAGGGCTCGTTCAGTTAGGGATACTATTTTCTGAACAGCCTGTAGTTCCTCCTCTGTTGGATAGATGGTAGCGTGTTTGGTCATAACATATCTGTCATCAAAGGAATCTGGTCGCCGTAGAGGCTGCAAAAGAATAGTTTGCGTAAATTAAATTAAAAGTTCAGGCCGAAAGTAGACATTTCCTGACAAATTTGGGGGACAGTCCTTCTCTGTTATGCTAAATCATCTGCGATAGTTTGAGTACACGACTAAAGAAAAACACTGCATAGCAAGTACAGAGAGACTCTTTAAAATGTGGTCCAAAGGAGTATAAGTGTCATTTTCATTCAATATAACGCAAGGAAATAATAACAGATGCTTGTAACTGGGGAGTGCATTTAGTCATAGCGTAGCAGGTTTGGTGATAATCACACCTTCCTATTAGTGGCTCTACCCCGACAGCTACCAAAAAAACATTTTCAGTGACTTTACAAAACTTAAGCAGTATAAAGCAGTATATTACGGTATTGACTATTTTGCAGTAAAGCTCATCTGTGAGTTAAAAAAACAAAAAAAACAAAAAAAAAAAAACAAAAAAACAAAAAATAAAATGTTTCTTAAAATTTAGATAGTAGGGTAATAGATAATTATTTTATTGTTAAAATGACTGCAACAGCTTATGACAGTCAATCCTAATGAGGACTGAGGAGGACATGACAACTGCACATTTCGTGTTGTACTCACTGCTGGTCCTTGTGGCTGTGGTGGCATCCCTGGTCTAACTCCCAATAATCCAGGAGGCCCAGGTGGACCGTGGTGATATCCTCCTTCTGGTCCTCTCCGTCGGTCATCCCAATGATGCTGTTCCTCCTCCATTCTTCTCCAGTACATGTCTTCCTCATAGCGCCTGTAAACAGTACAAATCAGCCTGTAACTCAAGCATTTTTAACAAATGCAGGCAGCTCAACTGATTGTTAGGTTTTTTTAAGTTGACCATCAAACTCTCTTTGCTTTCAGTACGAGAGCGCTATAAGACTCTTCAGAGGATTGGATAGGAATGATGCTGAAACAGATTCTTCCAAAATGAATTATCTTTACATGAAGATTATTAATATTTTTCATTCTTTTTGTGTATGTTGTATTATTTACTATCTTCCTTGTATTATACTAAGACAGACCCTGGCTCTGTGGGACTACAAAATAAAGCTATAGAACAGAGAAGCCATACATCAATATAAAGGCATCATTTCTTTTACCACCAACTTACAGCATACTACTTTGATTTTGATCTTTAACCCAGATGGGTTTCTGCACACACCTCATCTCCATCCTCCATCTCTCTTCTTCTTCTCGCCTTCGCCAATACTCTTCCTTCTGCATTTGTTTGCGCATCTTTTCCTCTTGGATCTTCCTGGCTCTAATGCTCGGCTTCACCTCCACTTGCAAATCTGGGTTTACTTTTTTCTATTTTGTAGAGGAGGGGGAAAAAAAGGGAAAGCAATTTAGTAGGGACATATTGATATTACTCAAGTTAAGACAGTTTATTCAGTAGGTGGAGTAGAATACCCTAACAGCAGCCTCTTGTCACCACGTACCTTGTATTGCAGCCGATGCCTTCTCCCTTTAAGGTGCATTTCTTTAGCATTTGGATCATTGAAGCTGCACTCGCACAGCTTGCAGTGAAATCGGATAACTTTTCCTTCATCATTTCGTACCTGAAGGAAACGGTTGAAGATAAAAATAGAGCTGACAAGAAATTTTGTGCAATATAGAGAATAAAATATAGGCACATCATTGGTGACTCCTACCCGAAGCTCCCTCCATTCTGTAAACTTATGTGTTACTTTTGCCTATCATTTAATAGACTGTACAAAAATGAGCCGCTAACTGTTATAGATAACTTTTGTAACAGCATAGTAAAACTTAGGATTCTATTTTTATTTTATCTCACACATTTTAACACAGAGCAGAAACAGAGTTTGCAGCAAGCTAGAAAACTGCCAAAGAAAATTAGCGAGGTCACTGGGACTCTCTAAGCTGCGACAGCATTCTTTTTATTAAATAAATTTAGGACAACAACTGCAAACACTTCAAATATTATAGCTTGCTCCAACTCCTGTGACCTTTGCTTGTGTAACATAGGGAGTAATTAACAATTGAGAATTTCTAAACACACTACACTTAATTGCAATGTGTGGGGGGAAGAGGGGGATTGAGACATAGCTGCCAATTACCATAGCTGTTACGTGGGAAGAGAACTAAGCAAGAAAAAAAAGTATTGCAATATGGTGTTATGAAAGATCCAACATTTAAAAAAAACTAAACAACACTTTACTACAAGCTTTAGTTTATCATCCAATTTGTACTAGTTCTAGTTTTCAACATACCTCTTCAACATAATCATGACCCACAGGCTGAACATCACTTTGAAGAGCAGCAAGGGTTTGAGCAGCTTCGGACATTGCATCCATCTTGGTTTCTGGAGAATGAACACTGGAACTAGGTGTAACCTTAACACCGTCACTCATTTTGCCATCTTCAATCTTATTTCCAGTGGACTGCAATTTATTACCACCTATGGAGGAAGAAGTGTTAAAGGAGTTTAAAGTTATAGTATAAAAAAAATAACATTTAGAAAGCACTTGACAGTAAATAGCAGAAGAAAGCAAGTGTGGGTGTATTTAGAAATCAATAAAACATAATGTATATTGCCACTAGCTACTAACTACCCAGTCCTCAGTGGCTGCTGTCACAACACCCCCTAGACCTGGAAGGGAGTCCTATGCCCAGCGTGGCATAGTAAAGATGCTGCAAAGAAACCAGACACCCTGCGGTATTACAAACACTTCATCCAAAATGGAGCGGTACAAGTTCACTCATAAATGTATACACTGTGGGGAGCAAGAAGACCAAGGCTAGGTTCACACTTGCAGTGTGTTTACTGCTTTCTCACGCCAGGAGCCGCTGCCTAATGGGAGACACTACATGCAGACCCTTTCAGCCCGGGTGCACCTCTGGGCACTTTTCAGTAACCACCCAGCTGTTTTTGGGTGGTTACTGATGAGTTGTGTCACAATACAAGGATGGCCACCCGCCTACAATTTCTTCCCACCAAGCTTAAAATAATTTCTGGGTTGAACACGGACATGGCAGCATTTCCTTGCGGCGGCTCTATAGGGGATCTCACTGCCGCCAGCTGTCAAATGTGCAGACACTAGTTCTTTAGGAACCAGCGCTGCACTGCAAAGTGTTTGAAGGGGCCAGCTGTGATGAGCTGCGCCGGATCACTTGATTTGAAGGCAGTTGTGCCCAGAGTGTAAATGTACCCATGAGCAGTGCTGGTATATAGATAACTAAGTAACAACCTCAAGTCTGTTGCCTGAGCTGTGAACATCAGTGTAGGCAGCACCCAGCAAAAGTCACAGGGCTTTTGGATGTCTACACAAGGCTTTATAAGTCAATAACAATAAAAGCACATATCTTAAGGTAGGACTGTTAATATGATACTGTGATGATATCACTGAACAAACACATCAAACATTCTCATCACTTTTATTACTGGTAGATAATTATATAAATTGGAAACATAACAATAAAGAGTTAAGATTGTACTTGCCAACAAAAGTTATTTTTGGCGTGGTTATTTTCTTAACAATGTTGTTAGATGAGATAGTGGACATTTTGCTTGCACTCAAAGTGCCAACAGATGAGCCGGACATAGATGAAGACAGTTTTGAAGCAGGTGTGGTGACAGAGGAGCTGCCATTAGTGCTAGATGTACTGTTTGACGAGACAGCTGGCTTGGAGACAGCTGCGGAAGTGACAGACTGGTTCACGACATTTGGTTCAGTTGACGGAATAGGTTTGCCAAGTTTAGTGTGCAACTTCACAACCTGAGAAAGGAAATAAAATCAGATTTGTCATCAAGCTCAAAAGAAATTTTAATTAGGTCCACCTAATTACCCAGAGTACCCAGTGACAAATCACAATCATTTGTCCCACAGTTAAGAACTATCACTACTCATACATTACAAAATGACACAAATGGTTTTCATAACCATATTAATGAAATCAACAGCACATGCACTGTAGGAAGATATAATTCTGTATAGGATGAAGCGAGGTAGATGATTGTGCTAATTCAAATGATAAGAGGGCTGTGTGCCTACATGTTATTGGTCAACCATAATCTCTGGTCCACAATTTACTTAAGCTGTAAAAAGCCTAAAATATTACATCAGAGTATATTTTAAAAAAATTGGATACACTGCTGCAATTAATGTCCCAAATTGTATCCCTTACCCAGACAAAAATGAACCTATAGAAGTAATATGCAAACTCACATCTCCTGATGACCATGGATTGTCTAGGACACTTAATGGGTCTTAATGGAAACTGCATCTGCAGACAAGAATTGTGTCTAATGTGCATAGTTGGGGATGAGAGGGGAAAAAGCTCTTGACTACTTGGGAAAACCAATGAATGGCTGTTGTGTGGAAAAATGGAAGGCAAAATAATTGAAATCTATAGTGCAACTCATTTTCCAACATCAGTTCATGTAGCAAACGTGTTCCCCTTGCTTCTGCAACTGCATGCAGAGCTAGTGATCTAGTTTGCAAATAAAAGGCAATGTGCAAATAAATAAAAGTTTAATAAATCCAGAACTTGCCCTTCCTTCTTGTAAAAAACACCATCACTCATCCTATACTCTAAAGGACCAAGCAGTAATTTCCCCCCCTCTGTTTATATGTGCAGTATGTTGCAAAAAATGAAAACACAAAATAAAATTTTGACCTAGATTCCAAACCAATAATTTCAAAATGTTTGACATTTAAACTTCAATCAAATCAACCTTTGTTCTCATTATGTCCACTATCAAAAAGGTAAAGGGTGCAGAATGGGGTCATATCTTCCCAAGGACCCCCTTCTGAAGTACACAAAATGGTTATCGATGTCCACACAAACCATCACAAGTAAATATACCTTTTGGTGTTTAGCACCCCTGATGTGAGCAGCATAAGCATCTGCCCCTGTGCAAGAAACATCACAGAGTTCACATCGGAGCTGGTTCTGGGTCCCGCGGACTGCTGTGCTGCTGCTGGTTGTGTTTTGGGAAGCTTTTAAGGCTGCTTCTTTTTTCTTGTGCTTTTGGCCCTCTAAATGCTCCTTATACGTCTGTTGTGATTAAAAAAAAAAAAAAAAAAAAAAAAAAAAGAAAAAAAAAAAAGAAAAAAAGAGAAAAACATCTTTAGGATGAGCAGAAATACTACATTTAGCTTAAAGCAATCCCTAACAAATCTATACCCCCTTTCAATATTTGAAGTTCACAGAGGTTTACAAGTTTTTGTGCACTGTGCTTGCCACTGTACAGTTCATTAGAAAACTATTTTCAATGGCATTACAACAATCATGATCATGATCATGTATTCACTTTGACTCACAAACATACAGACAGGGCCTTTGTATCATTCTGTATTCACTTCATAACCATCAATAAATGCTACTATCAAATTGCAAGAGTAGAAATAAACTATCGCTGTAATGGACAGCATTGTAAAGTCAGGCATGTCCAAAGTCCGGCCGGGGGCCAAATGTGGCCCGTGTTCAGATTTCCAGCCATTTCCACCGGTGCATGTGTGTACAGGGAATCCCCTGTGTCATTATAATGAGCGTGTGCTGTGCGGGACCCGCACCGAACATGCCCACTCCGATTTCAAAAACGTGCTCTACCCGGAGCCCGCACTGACACTGGACGTGCACAGGAAATCCCTCACGTCACCCTGGTGAGCGTGTGATGTGCGGAACCCGCACAGACCACGCCCACACTAACCCCGAGTATTGTCCACTGGTTACCAATAATTCACGTTAATATCACAAATGTATTCCCTTTTCCTTTGTTCAAAGCACAAAAGGTGCATTTGGCCAAGACAGACAGGTAATATATCAGCAAGATAAAAAGATGCAGTGTTAGATAAACATCAATGAAATTTCACTGTAAATGAATATATTGTGTCATTGTTTAGAACAGGACTTATTGCAGGGCATGGGAATACCACATTGTCAACATGGATCGGTGACACTACATAACACATCTAACCAAAGAAATCTCATTCAAAAGTAACAAATATTCTGCACAGGCTGGCCGGCATTAAAAAAATTCTGGTTTTGAGTTACAAATATCGGCAACTTCAGGCCACTGATCTAAGATGCAAAACTTAAACGAGAGACAACCCTTATTAATGCTATATATGAACGGCCAGGGAGAATCAGCGTACCTGAGGTCCAGCACAGCTAATCTTGCAGACATCACAGTAGTGGATTTGAGGTGGTTTTGGAGGCTGTTTAAGCTTCAATTGCTTATTCTGAAAAGCAGCTTTCTTAGTAAAGTTGCTGCCAGTCCAGGCAGCAGTAGCAGCCACTGCTGCAGCAGCAGCTGCCTGCTTTTGCTGTTGCTGCTGTTGTTGTTGATAATAGGAAGAGGCAGCAGAGTACACTGCTGCTTCATAACCAGAGTATGCTGCACCTGATGGAAAAAAAAATACATAAAAGTCAACTTAATATACTACAAATTAATAAACTACACCATCTTAAAACCAATACAAAGGTACGTACACAAATGTCTGTATTTAGCATTGTAATCAATTCAGCAAATGTTTTTAACCAACTTAAGGGCCACTTAATGTGTCTCTTGAAAAGCAGATAGGCTTGCAAATGGCATCCAAGTAGAACTGCTACATTTTATAAATTATATTTTTTCTGAATAACTAGAAATAACACTGCACCAATACATTGTTTGAGTAACTAGAAACATAGCTGAGGATACGAAGGGTTCCCACACCCCAATTTAAATGAGAATTGTGCCACATCTCTTATTAAGTATCATTCTTCACTGAATATTACTGCCCCCATAGTTTTATATTGGTGTGATTTGGCATTTCCAGAACTCCAGGGGGACATCACACAAATCTACACACTACAGTCTGTGAAAAGAAAAAAAAAGAAAGGGGAAACAAAGCACAGAACAGATAATCTGTTTCCTTGTAGGATGTCTGACTTAAAAGATACAATCAAATTCAATTACAATTAAATCCACACTTGAAGAAAACGAAGCATGCACTTCAAACAGACTGTGAATGCACACAGTTGGGAATAAGGGAGAAAGAAAGTACAGACTACTTGGGAAAACCAATGACAGGTTGTTGTGTAGAAAAATGAAAAGCAAAGGAATTAAAATCTAATGCACCTAATTTTTCTACATCAGTTCATGTAGCAAACGTGTTCCCCTTGCTTCTGCAACTGCATGCAGAGCTAGTGATCTAGTTTGCAAATAAAAGGCAAAATGAAAATACAAATAAAAACCCAGACTTTAAAGAACACCATCATTCACCCTATACTCTAAAAGTATGTTTATATTATGTTTGAATAAAAATGGAGAGAAAAAAAAATGTGAGATTCCAAATCATACTTTTTAAAAAGTTTGACTGAAGTTGCACTTAAACTCCAATCAAATCAACCTTTGCTCTGTTGAATTAAAAACTATTAAGAGCCATGGGAGACGTCAATGCTGGTTTAAAAAGCATGTTTCATTGGTGTCATTATGTGGTGATTGATTCATGTTCCAAGCAAGAAACTTGTTTAGTTAAACAGTTATAAAAAAAGATTGTCCTAGAACACAAAGCTCCAAAAAAAAAACCAAAAAAAAAAACCAAAAAAAAACCAAAAAAAAAACAAAAACCACAATAACATTTTCCAATCCTGATCAAAGTAAGTTATCATTTTTCAATTAACAAAAGACCCAATGCTTGCATTTCATAACATTCAGATTTACCTCTAAAACAAAGTAGAAAAATAACAATAGATTACCAGAGTAAGTCACAGCAGTTGTGCTGTAGGTCGCGCCCTGTGTGTACGAAGGAACCACAGTGGCAGCGGCAGCAACAGGTTGCACAGTGGAGGACACAGGGTATATAGAGAAGGTAGTTGTTGCTGGACTGGGATTTGCAGGCTTGATGGCCGTCACTTGCCGAGTTTGTTGCGCTTGAGTGTACTGAGCAGCACCCTGGCTGTAGCCAGCCTTGGGGGCAACTGGAAGAGACAAGGCGAAAGGAGCTGGTACATAGGAGGAAGAAAAGATGTATTGCAGAAAACAATGTGATTTAGTTGCACAGTTTTGGGTAATGTTTTATAACTCTAAAGCTAAAAGAAAATACTTAGTATATAGGCAGCCCCACCACCCTTGTATGTTCAGCAAAGCCTAAAAAATAAGCCTGGTAAAGCACGGTTAAGATAGATTGTATATAAACAGAAATATTTAAAGCACAAAGTGGATACTGATAATGGATCTCCACTCAATTCCAAAGTATTAGGCACTAAGCTGATAACATGTAGTACATTATTGAAAAATAAATAAATAGAAATTTAGACACTGGTATCCCAATAAATTCTCACTGCTTAAAGAGGACCTAAACTCAAAATGTTTACATTACATGAAAGGGTAGACAATCCTTTCATTAAAAAAAATACAGTTTTTGACTTTATAAGAGCCTCCTGGCATACCCACGTCTTGGCTGATTATTAGGCATGTGCAGTGAGATCGGCACTCTTTTTCCCCCATCTATGTCACCCGATCTCGCAACAGAGCAGTGCGAGATTGGATGACATACGAAGAAATACCCGGAAGAGAGAAGAAAATGGTGGCCTGAAAGGATACCGGGTTGATGCTGGACCAAATAATGAAACCCCCGATGGACGGATCTGGGGGATTAAAGGTGTGTGTTTTTTTTTTTTTTTTTTACATTAGTTACACTTTATTGTGAAAGAGAAACATTTTAGACTGAAGGACTAAAGCGACAGTCTGGCGGTCAATAACTATACATTGGGCTGTGGGACATTGTTAATGAAAGAAGATTTTCAAATTTTATATCTACACTAAATTGTACAATGGTGACCGAGCATGGAATGTGCAGACTCGATGCCAATGAATATTAACGTGGCCAAACCGGTATTTTTTTTATCGAAAACCGGTAAGTACAGTTGGTCACTCCAAATAGGTAATAGACTATTTGATCCTTCACCTACTACCATCTTTTAATAAAATAAGGTACTAAATGTACTGCTTTGACAGCAAAAAAAAATTACAAGATTGGATATAATAAATTTACTCTAAACTATTAGCAGTAGCTAAAAAAAAAAAATTAAAATAAACTTTTGCATTGACAGGAATAAAATTCTAAAAAATGATAAACCACCTACTTGTCTGATAGTAGGATTCAGCCACAGATGGTTGAGGCTGGGCAGCTGCAGCTACAGCAGCTGCAGTTGCCGTTGGTTGCTGGTAATAGGTCTTGTTGTCGTACGCTACCGCTGGAGCTGTGGATCTGACGTACGAGTACGAGTCCTGGTGAAAGCATTAGAAAATATTAGTATCTCAGAGCCACAAAACTGCTGGAATGGTATAAAATACAACACTATGCAAACATTTCTTGTTGGGTATTTTGTTAGTCACATTTCAGATTTGCCATCTTTGAAGTCTAAATAATAAAATGTTTGTTGGTGCCGACAGGCAGGTTTGTCTATGACAGAAAAGATTGTAAGATGTTTCCTACTGTTTAACACTTTTTTTGTGCGTGTACACAGAAAGAAGAACTGCTTAACAATGTAGATTTTCTATGTCCAAACAAGCCATGCAAATGAGGACCACAAAGCTTTTATGTTGGTGATTCTGCTTTATCTGGCCTTAAAAGCAGTCATCAGCAAGAGCTACAGTGTGAATAGAAAAGAACCAACCCTATTCAAAATATTTACATGTGGTCCAAAAACACTATTACATTACATTATAACATAATGGGGAATAACATACAATTGAAGACTTGTAACAACCTCATATAAAGAGATCACATAAGACTTTTACTTGAACTAAGGTTCATTCTAAAGTTATTAGGGGTTACTTGGACCTTCTGTTATTATTCATATCAAAATCACTTATGAGAACTGGAGTTTTCTGGGCTTCACAGACTTCCCATAAGACATTTTAAATCCAGCCTACAAAATTGATAGCAATATATATTTTTGTTTACAAGGAAGATCAATGCAACCTTAGAGTTACCTGGTAATTCTGTGTTGTGACTGGAGGAGGTGGCGGGGGAGCCTCCTGCTGACGTTGAGTGTAGCCGTAATCTGTCGCTGTGTGTGCTGCAGGGTAGCCACCATAAGCTGCTGCAGTTGCAGCAGCTGCGACAGCGACAGGAGCAGGACGTGCTACGGCAACTGTGGCTACTGCTGGAGCGTAGGCTGCTGTCACAGTGTGAGCTGCTACTGGAGCCTGGTGAACAGTATAGCTACCCACAGTGGTTGGATGGGAATAGGCTACTCCTGATGCAGGTTGTTGGCTGAGAATAAATAGGAAAAAACAAGTTAGGTATTCACTAAATTTATATGGACCGAGTTAATTTTGCAGATCAATTTATTGTAAAGAAAAAAGAAAAAAAAAAAGAGGACTAGCAAGCTAAAGGAAACATTTGGACACCCAAATTCTGTCAAAGGCACATTACTGATTACAAAACTTTTGACCCATTCTAAAGTTCAGAAACCAGTTATGAAGTTGTTGAAATATGTAATAGCAAGTTTTTGGCAGACATTATGTTTACCTATTTTCTTCTGATAAAAGTCATCAAACCCCATTTGGCCAGTGTTACCCAAACATTCCCATGTGCTTAGAAACGTATTTCAATGAATTTTCTAAACATTCACCGAAATGGGATGTTCACCGAGATGGAATGGTTGTGGGTCAGACCATGCAAAAGGGTTACCAAATCTTATACATAAGCTTTCATTATAATTATGACTATTAGCATGCACGTTCTGCAACCACTCATTGGCCAGGTCAGGGAGGGGTTTGTAATGGTCTTTTTAAAGGACAATTATAGAAGGACGACATCTCAATGCCATCTATTTTTAGTAGGACATTAGGAATATGTAAAAGAAAGAAACATGGAGGCTTTGACTGTTGACCTCTCCTTCAATACCTTCAAGCTGTATGATGGTCAGGCTGACTTTTGCTTTGCTATTTTTGTCTTAGAGTCTCCGACCTATTTCAAATATGTACATAAGAGCATCTTGACTCCTAATCTGTACATTCGTCAACAACTCAAAATTACTATAGACAAGTGATCTGCATAAATCAGCCTGTAAAACAATGGCAGCTGCTAAATTACTTTTAGAGGTTTATGATGCATATGTACATTACCCTTCCATAGCAGATATGTTCTAAATATAATGCTTCTATCTTGAAAGCATGTAAATTTAGCTGACTTTATCCTCCTTTTTGACAACCTCCAGCCAATAGGAACGCTGTTCACTTTTTACCTTAAGGGTAACAACCACCAATTACATGGTGAACCTGGTTGTCTCTATGTTGAATCTAATATCCTGCTCCATACTCAAGTCAGTTTACCTATGTACACAGTACACTGATAAGTGGGAAAGAACACTGGGGGAAAAAAAACTACATCTAAAGGCTCATGAGGGATGGACTAACCAGGAAGGAAAAGTGTACCTTAATCCCCAGCAACTCTCCTCAAATCAAACACTTACCTGTCAACACTCCTAGTAAATCATAACTGCATGGCTAAAAGCCCAATAATTTCTAAATAAAGTCATGGGGATTCTATGATGCATACATGGCTCATCAACTTTTTCAAAAACAAGCTGTGTACCACCCAGATCAGTCTGAGGTGAAGATGTATGAGGAGCATGGACAAGTCATTATAAGATTACAGGGAAAATAGGATGACCATACAAAGTATTGTAATCTATCAATATTACCCAGGCTAAAATGTTCCTAATAATGCTATAATGCACCACATGGGGGTGGCTGAAATACTTGTTAGTCTTCACACTAATCCTTCTAATATGTTTAATTCTAGAGCCAAGCCGTGCAAAATTTTGTTTCTTCAAAGCTAAAGCCTCATCAATTGCTGGCACCAAGCCCTACCTGCCTTAATTCATCTGTCTCTATGCTACACAGGAGTAAGGACTGTAAAATGGACCTGGAAAGGATATGATATTCTGTAATGTTTTGCCTCATGGTAAACATTTCAGACTAAGCTAAAGGACAAAGTGTCTGCACCAAACCACAGCCTGGTCATATTTGGTCATGTAATGTTCTGGCATAAAAGCTAAGGTCACAGGCACACTGCTAAGGACCAGACTCTTCTAGGACCATGCTTATTTTAGCAAACATGTTCCCCTTGCTTCAGCAACAACATGCTGGGCTAGTGATCTTGTTTGCAAACAGTATGATTTCTACATTGGTAGACACAAACGGATGTTACTAAATATTATCACGCATACACTTACCTGTACTGAGCGGCACCACCATGAGTAAAGCCAAAGTAGTTGCCAGTAGCCATTTTGGCTTCTTCACCAAGCCGGCTGGGCACTGAAGAAAAATGGAAGAAAAATGGTAATTAACAGCATGCATCTCCCTAATTAAACAACTACTCTGTATGCCAGACTGTTTGAGGCCCTTTCTTAAACTTGCACAATGCTTTAGGAAAATTATTGATATTATTTATAATAAAAGATTTAACTGAGTTAGACCACCGATTAAAATTTAAAATCAAAAAGATGACTTTGAACTTCTCAAAGCCAATTCATGCCTTGCGTAAGCAATTTAACATTAGACGCATATATTATAGAAAGAAATAACATGTACACACATAAATAAATCTGTGCAAAGCAAAACACAAGCTACCTTTAGAGAAAAACACTTAAAACCTAACCACACATTCGGAGGACAGACTATTATAAATGTAAATCCAGACTTATTTTTAGCAAGCCCAATACCAGTAAAATGTGTTTTGGATAAGGTGGGGAGGGGTTAAAGGTTTTTAGGGGAATTCCTCACTTCCTGTTATATCTTTAATGGGGACAGAGAAACAAAAACAATTTAGTCCAGTGGGATAGCGAGTAAACTTCTGCTTTGCTGTCTTTGTCTGACTTGGTGACTACCACCCCCCTTTTTTTTTAATCTCTGCCCTTTCTTTTATCAAAATAGTAAAAAAAAAACTGTGCTCGACTTGTCTCTATTATTATTACACAGAATTTATTTAGCGCCATCATATTACGCAGCGCTGTACAAAGGCCATAGTCGTGTCACTAACTGTCCCTCAAAAGAGCTCACAATCTAGTGTCCTTACCATAGTCATATGTCATTAATGTAGTCTAAGGTCAATTTTAGGGGCAAGCCAATTAACCTCACTGCATGTCTTTAGGATGTGGGAGGAAACCGGAGTACCCTGAGGAAACCCAACGCAGACACGGGGAGAACCTGCAATCTCCATGCAGATAATGTCCTGGCTGGGAATAGAACCTGGGACCTATTGCTGCAAAGGCCAGAGTGCTAACCCCTGAGCCACCATTGAGCCCCTATTGGGGTCTCTATGATGCAGCATTGTCCCCCACTATCCTGCAAACTCAGCCTGGTGTTGACATCCAGTCATTACCTAGTTTGGGTTCACAATACTCTAGGACTATGGCTACGTACACACATCAGATGATTCTCGCCCTATAATTGCCTCAGAGCTGATATCGGATGAGAATCTGGCATGTGTACATTGCTTGTCATTCATGGATCCATCCTGGCCCATCCACAAATGTTCGTAATACAAGTAAAGGGGAGTGAGCGCAGCGGGGTGCCGTTTCGTCTTCCTCTCCCTCCCCTCTACATAGAGCAGAATAGCACTGTATGTGCAGCACTCACTTGTGAAAGATCCTTTCCAATGGCAATTGTTGCACATGCTAAGCAACGCTCATACATCAAAAGAACTTGAGGGCTTTAGGGGCGTGTGTGAGTACAACTTAATTGAATGAACCAAAATAAAATTAGCATGGGGATAACCTAAGGCAATACTGAAAATTAAAATAATATTTGTCTGGAGATAATTCAATTCCTTCTTGGTTGTCAAACTTTAACATCATTTTATGCAATAGGTTCTGGATTCTGGGTTCTCTAAACAGAGACTAAAAAGGTGCTGTCCTAAGCTATAAAGCAGCCACAACCCTTTAAACACGTGAAAACACTTAAAATACCTTACAGGTCTTAGGGAACCCACTTTTATATATCCACAGCTCACAGGAGTGTGGTGGTCAGTGAGAAGAATTCCTCTTACATTGCTGATCTTACATTATCAGAAGAAAAAAAACAAGGCAACTCAAGTCAAGTGGGGCTGAGCCTCATCATCACAATAAATCTGTCACAAGTGACTTGACTTAGAACATGAAACAGTTCACAACCAGGTATAGAAATCAGTTTCTTTTGAAGTTAAATATTAGGCAGTTCACAACTACATACAATTTTCCTAAACAGAATTCCTATATCCATTATACCCATATTCTGACATGCTGGAATTTAAGATTTTGTAAGAAAAGGTATTTTTATCTAAAGGAGTTCTGACAACTGAAATGCAATTTATAAAGAACCATACAACATGTTGATCTAGGCAGAGAGATTTCTATTTGAAATGCAAAAGTGGAGTTAAACAAGATAAGATTCAAAAGTGAAGAAATATAACCTCTTCTATAGCTAGTTAAGTATTATTTAGGTTTATGGTGCTTTTCTTTCCTGTACTGCAAAGTAATAACATTAGAAAGGTTAGGTCAGTGTCAGACGTCTGTGCCCCCTCTACGCTCTTTGATCACCACAAAGTAGTGCCATTGGGGTCAGAAAAATGAACCACAAAGCATGGAAAGACACGGGCATTCATCAAATATGGAAGCAGAAAGGTGTGAAAATATCTTTGGATGATTTTGCTATGCAGCAGAGTTACAATTTCACAAAAAGGATGCATGAACAGAAAAGTATAAACTTTATTTTGTGAAGGTGCTTTCTGATTTTTTTTTTTTTTTTTTTTTTTTTTTATTAGGGTCACTTGAAAACAAAGGTCTTTAACTTGTTTTGTAATGGGTTTTCTTTTACTTACAACTGTAGCTGCCCTTTAAATTCCCCAAAAAATAAAAAGTTGAATCAATGACACCACAAACAAAACAAATAAAAACTCCTTTCTACTAATCAAAGTATTTCAGTTCCAATGGCTCAAACCTATCATTTGTTTTTAATATATATATGGATCAGGGAAGGTATTAACAGATTATGCAATGCAGTGTTGATCAGCATTCCAGGAAGAGCAGAGAAAGAGGATCCAGGCTTTCTCAGAACACAAACAGATTATAACATACTGAGTAATACATACCATAGGTGAATGAAACTACAGGGCATATAGGAATCATGGGTTCTTTTCTTGGCTGGCAAATCCAACAACTTTAGTTCCTGGTCATAACTCACAGAGAGTTGCAAGTAGTTTCCGTTGTCTTGTAAAAACTGTAAAGAAAGGCAGAGACTTTTTACTGAAGAGAAACGTGATGCTGTGGGCTACAAGCTGCTTACTTTAATCTGCTGTCTTATTACTGTCTGCACAGGCTGATGAGGAGTTGGAGAAATCTGTAGATGCAGCTTATCAGAGTACACACAGGAAAAAGGTCACATAGCTCCGTTTCAATCATGAAACCAAATGCTCAA
Organism: Pyxicephalus adspersus; assembly: GCF_032062135.1. Classification (NCBI taxonomy): domain Eukaryota; kingdom Metazoa; phylum Chordata; class Amphibia; order Anura; family Pyxicephalidae; genus Pyxicephalus; species Pyxicephalus adspersus. Next base: position 90,126,391 of record NC_092863.1, read on the forward strand.
TGTGAAAGCAAACAACCTAAGAACATAAAATGAATGCTACCCTCTCTGTGTATTACTTCAACTAAGACAATATAACCAAGCAACTTGTACAGAAAGAGTTAAACTAAAATGTAGAGCTAACAAACTATAAATGTAGCACATTAAAGCCATCCTAAAACAAAAAGGTATTCACATGTCTCATTCCATCACAAATCCCAAATTTAGGATCATTCTTTTTTTATGGCATAGCAGCGCATATAACTTGTTTATATCCCCACTGTCAAATGCACATTCAGGACCACTGGGGTTTAATGCAAATATAGAAAGATATTACAGAGACATGTATTTATGATACAATGCTTACTCTGCACTGATGATGGCGAGACTGCCCGAAAAAGATGTATGAGGTGTGGAATAAATGGCGCTATAGTATTAGATATTACTACTATAAACCAGTAATTCTGGTTATGCATCTGGCTGATATGGCATAAAGGAATAATGTCCATGGCTCCTCCCCCTGCTACCCTGAGTTGAAGAAAATCTTTTTTTGATATGGAACGAAAACATGGAATATGGAGTAAAATATGGAACAAGACGTGCGTGTCTTCTATTTCAAGAAGGCTTACTGTGCTACTTTGAACACAAAAGAGAAATCAAGCTAAGAATGAATATATATATATATATATTTTTTTTTACTTTATTTTATTATTTTTATATGATTTTGTGTTTCAAACTTTATTATACTCCTACTATTATATTACACTGTAAAATAAATTTTCATGAAAAACAATGTACCGCTTTTAAACATATAAAACCGGAAAGAAATGAACCGCTAGGGAGGTTAATGTCTATTTATGTTTTCTACTACTGCATGAATCACTCAAGCAGAACTAAATGTACAAATGCAAAAAGTGTGAATAAGCCTGAAGAGTAATCTTAGACTTAATAAGATGCCTAATTTTTGTCTATGCAGGCAGGGTGGAAGGAGTTAAAGTTATTCTTTATATTCATTTTCTTAGAATGGAAGCTAAAATATCTGGATCATAAAGCAGAAAAGCAAGGTGCATTTACAAGGTCATACATTCATCTGGGGAAAAAAAATATATAAATGAGAACCAGACTCAAACTCATTGGTGACTACAAATTTTGTGGCCACGCATCACTAGACAATGCAGAAAATAAAAGACCATCCATGTAGCCCAATATAGGTAACATTAGCAGTAGACCATCATGACTTATTTACTAGTGATACCTGCCAGGAGAAAGGAGACCGTATACAAGAGGAACTCCTTGGCGAGTGTCACAGATGGTTTTGGATGGCATAAGATTTAGGTAGCAAGAGTTACCATGACATGAATAATGAAGAGTGGAGACGTACACATAAAACATGCAGTGAGGTGACCCAGCTTATCCCAAGCGAATAGAAAATTAAATTAACTTCAGAAATGTTATTACTTCAGGTGAAAAATTATATTTAGTCAAAAGGTATACACCATCTGTAGCTGACAAAAAATCATGCCAGATGTAACATTATAACACAATTTACATATTTTTAGTAGTTGTAATAAGGAAAGACTGATCAAAATTGTAGGTCGTTCTATTACAAAATAGTTAAAAGTGGTAATCCCGAGACACACTTTGGGTCGCTTTAACCTAAAAAAAACCCACTTACCTTGTTATGTCGCTGTCCCCAGGCATCCTGCTGGTCCCTGCAGGTCCTGGGGACACGTTAGTCTTCTTCGATCTTCAGCCGCACAATGCAAAGATGTTCTCCGGGGTTTCCAGGTGCATGCATTGGTGTGGGCAGGCGGATCAGGGGGAAATTCAAATAATTTTGTATTGGATTCCATACAAAATAACTGTTCTGAGTCCAATACAAAGAAATTTTCATATAATTATAATTTTCATATACATTTCCATGCAAAAAACTGTAACGCTTTTTGCATGGAAATTTAGACGGAATTAGAATGCTAGGGGGTTAATACACAAGAAAAAACATATAAACAGTATTTAGGAAGACTTTCTAAATGTTCATGTTTCTATGCAACTTGACTCTCTTTAGAAACAAAAACGTTATATTTGTATGTGTTCCTAAATACTTTTTATATTTTTTTTTCTTGTGTAATAATAAACCTAATGTTTTATCAGTAATCTTAAAATTGCCAAAAAGCCTCTTTCTTGACTTGCCTTTAACTAAAACTTTTCTTACTTTACATTACATACATTGCCCACCACATTTTATCCTGCGAAAAGCCTTTCCAAAATAAATGAAATCCACCTTTTAGTTATCACACAAAATCCTTGTACACTGATCATTAAAATGCTAATTTGGTTTTAACTTACATAATAAACAGTTTTTATTCTACAGGACAGTAAAACGTTTTTTTTTGTTTTTTTTTTTTTACATGCAAAGTTTTCCAACACCGACTTCACAATAACCGCACTGTTCTTTGTGTGTGTTGCATTCCATTCTTTAGTCCACTTTGTTTTGGAACCACAGGCAGTTTCTCAATTGTCTCATTGTGTGAATGCAAACTGTCCCTACTTTCCAGCTTTGTAAGAAGTAAAACACAAAGCAGCTTGTTCCATGTCACATAATACAGTAATATGCACTGCCTGTCCCTAATAAGAGCAGAACTCCAGCAGCTCTTGTGAGCAGGAAGGATTTGTATTGTACAGAAGACATGATTCTACGAGCTATGTTCAGGAATAAAGACCTCTTACCTATTTTGCTAAAGCGGACACACCACTGAGAGATAACGTAAAATGTCACTGCTGAACTCATTCCAAAGAATGCCAAATGTAATGTAATGCTGATCTTTTGTGTAATGTCAGACACCTGAAAATGATTCTGCTGTGTGAAAAGTTGAACAGCAATTAGCTGCTAAGTCATGATCAGTTATTCTATTACCTCTCGGGAGACCCTACAGGTAGCATCTCTTAGCGACAGTTTCATAGGGAATGAACGGGGTTGGAAGTGAGCCGTTGGCAAGGTGCTCCAGCAAGGAGCCACATGGGATCTCTCAATCACGAAAAAGCTCTGAATCTGAGTCTACAGGATCAGAACACCGACCAGGCAAGATAGGTCAGATATGGCAGTTTCCAAAATCTGAAAGGTCTGCTTTAAGATGGATTTGTAATGTACTCCATATTGTGGAGGAGCTGCTCGTGTACATTCTACCCATGACTTACTCAGGATGAACACCTGTACCCATAAATGAGAGTTAGCATCCTGGCCCTAAAAGATGGGGAACGACATGAAACCCAGAAGAAGCTGGAGAGAGATGTCGGCATTGGTGAGAGCTCACTTATTTTGCATCACGAGAATTAGAGGGTTACGTTCTGCTTTATCATTTACAAAACCTGATGGGGCTGTAGGAATAATCTTTATGAAGGAACATAAACTGCCTTGACAGCAAAATCTTAGCTAGGTGATATTTTAGATCCACCAACACATAACTAACAGAAGTTGCGTTGTGCTGGGTTTGTATACTTCCAGACTACAGCTGTATAATGACCCTGCTCTAGTTTCTGCTAAAACTAATAATATGCAGGTTTTCATTCTCAGGGATCCCCGCACTTTATCTGGCACTGCTACTTTCCTTTCTTCCAGAAGGATAGCGCCAATTATGTTTAGGTAGAACCCAGGGCTAAGACCACTTCAATTTAGAGGGATGGTGGGAACAGCCACAACCACTGTGCATGTTCTTGATGAACCAGCATTTGGCAATGGGTGGCACCTAACCACTGACCCCCACCGTATTTCCCTTTAGGTGATTGCTGGTGAGAAGCTGCATGGGTCACAAATGTGAGGAAGCAATACCTGCACCTTAAACTCACAACTAGACTGAAGATTCTCATTCATACATCAGATTTCTGCTGCTTGTTAATCTTTCATAATTGTTACTAGTGACAGATAAATGAGAAGGTGCTGTACACACAACACCATTCTGATCTAGAGAGAGAGAGAAGTGGGGAGGCTGATGCAACATCCCCATACTCGCCTCTATGGGAGCGCACTGTGGTCATTCCCAATCAGTCCCTCATCAATCCAGGGCAGATTGATAAACAACATCAGGGGACCACTGTACACAAGATAGATTTACGCCTAAAGCTACGTACACACTTCCAATTATTATCGTCGGAAAACGAACGACGAACGTCCCTGCACGATATACACGAACGATCGTATAGCACCGATCCTGCACATAGAGGTAACGACACGATCGTTCGTAGATATTGTACACACAATAGATACGATCGTTTAAGCGATAGAGGAACTATGTGCACGACAGGAAAGTGAACGGACGTTCGTTCATCACGCATGCTCTGACCATGGACGATCAACGAACGACCGTACACACGAACAATGTTCAATGATCGTCGTCCAATCCGATCCGCCGGTCCGGTCGTTCGTTTCCAGCGACTTTCCTCGTTCGTCGGCGTCGTTGGTTACTTTTTTACGAACGATTTTTTGCCCAATCGATCGTTCGTCGTTCGATTGGAACGATAAAAATTGGAAGTGTGTACGCACCTTAAGACAAGCACAGGGCTCATTTCTGTTGACAATGATCTGATGGGTCTTTGTAGCTTTATAGAATGAATCACAGATTACTCAATCATACATTCTTTGTTTACAGATCTAACACAGATATTTACACAAAGTTACAATGTTGCAGTCAGATCACTGGGTGAAAGAAAGACTTTCTCCAGCCTGTTTATATCTCACCATAGTAAAATCACCTGCCTGCAAGGAGAGCAGGTAAAGTATATGCCAAGAATTTAACCATGACGTCTTGTACAGGCACAAAGGGCGAGACTCACCAATGGGCTATGATCACACTGGTCATGATCACACCACTTCCTCGTGCCAGGGATCTGCTGCCTCTGGGGAGATGATACATGCAGCTTCTCCCTGTGACAGCCCCGTAGAAAATATATGGGGTGGCAGTGAGCTGTACCAGTATTGTTCACTGTTGCCAGCTGTCAAATGTGCAGATGCTGGTCCTTTAAAGCGTACCTAAACTCAGAATATTCACTTAACATAAAAGTGTAGAGAACCTTTCTATGTAAAGTAAAAATTCTGTTTTTTGTTTTTTTTTTTTTTAGGTGCAACACCCTTTAAAAAAAAAAAAAAAAAAAAAAAATGGAAGCAGCACCACCCCTAATTTTTGGCCGCCTAGGGAGGCATCCCGGGACGCTCTTGGGGACTCTCTGTCCATGCCAGAGCATCTCGGATGTGCACCCAATCTCGCACCTAGATCGGGTGACGTATGAAGAACCTGGAAGAGAAGACGAAGATGGCGGCCCCTGGAATGACAGGACGGATGTCGAGATGATGCGGGGCCTGATGCCGGACAACCCTGGAGTGATCGGAGTGTCCTGCAGGATTGAAGGTGTGTTTTTGTTATGTTTTTTTGAGTATAGTTCCTCTTTAGGAACCAGCACTGTGGTGTAATTCATCAAGGAGCCATGCAGAACCCATCAATCCAAAGGTAGGACTGAACCTGTTCTAATAGTCACGGAAAGCGCATGAATGAACAGAAATCTCATCACAAGGGAGCTGCTGAGCAAAATAATCCAATACTGGCTCTGCCTACATCTCCATGCAGACTGCTGCTGGTGTCATCACTGGCAGATTGCTTGGGGGAGAAAAAAAAAACATTTACAGAAGAGCTTGTTTACATCCTGACCCTGCAGATACAGGCATTGGAAACCCACATATTATTACACAGTATTTATTTATGAAGCGCCAACATATTACACAGTGCTGTACAAAGTCCACAGTCATGTCACTAGCTGTCCCTTTAAGGGGCTCACAATCTAATGTCCCTACCATAATCATATGTCATTACCACAGTCTAAGGTCAACTTTTATGAAAGCGTACCTAAACGCAGAATTTTCACTTTACATCAAAGCGTAGACAAGCCTTTTATGTAAGGTAAAAATTCTGAGTTTTTTTTTTTGTGAAAGGATGGCAGGACACTGGAAGACGCCGATGGGACCAGGTAAGTGTTAATTTTTACTTTTAACTACCCAGGGTAAAAAAAAAAAAGGGGTGCAGCACCTCCCTCTTAGTCTCCATTGCATTCAAGAATAAATGGGAGCGCAAAGCCTCCCGGGATGCCTATGTCACGCATCCTGGGAGGCTCTTGGGTGCTCTTTCGGCGCATGCCTGAGATGCTTGGCGAGCCTTTTCATCAATAGGAAAAAAATTGCAGATCCCACGCATACACGGTGACAGCGGCAAGTTTTTTTCCCATCCCGATGCAGGCGCAAGATCGGGTGACGTAGGAAGAAGAACCCAGAAGAACAGAGAGAAGATGGCAGCACCTAATGCACCGGCCTGAATACGGATGCCGGGACCCGATGGAAGAAACCTCCAGACCGATCGACTGCCATGCGGGATTGAAGTATTTTTGTTTTGGGTCATTTTTGGATTCACTTCCTCTTTAATACAGTCCAAGGTCAATCCTTTTTTAGGGGAAGCCAATTAACCTAACTGCATGTGGGAGGAAACTGGATAACCCACAAAAACACAGGGAAAACCTGCAAACTCCATGCAGATAGAGCCCTGGGCCGAGATTCAAACCAGGGACCCAGCGCTGCAAGGGCTAGAGTGCTAACCACTGAGCCACCATCCTGCCCACATACACCACAATTTAAGTGATTATACCTATGACAAGAACAAAGCATACATAGATTAGGAAATAAAATACACATTGGTTTAAAAAAAGGGGTAATCCGTGTATGTCAGTACTAAAATAAACTCGAATGGTAGCCCAGCATTCCTTGTCTCCTGCCAATCAAATAATTGTATCCTGCAGGCTTTATTTTCTTTGGTTTGGATCTGCCGATATCAGCCATGCCTGTAACTTCCTTACCAGGGTGACAACCTTGATATAGTGATAGAGGCGCAGCGTTGTCAGCTTAGGACACAACCTTGTGAATGAAGTACAGGCTGCTTTTCTTGGGACATGTTAGGTATGATGAGATATATTCAGGCATTGCAGCACAAAGGGTCATAGGGAATAAATTGTAAGCTCTTCGGGGCAGGGTCCTCTCTTCTTGTATCACTCTGTCATTTGCAAGCCCTATTTAATGTACAGCGCTGCGTAATATGTCGGCACTATATAAATCCTGTTTATTATTAATAATAAATGTGAGCAGTGTGGGGTGGTAAAGATGGACGCAGCCTCTGCAGATGTCTCCATTGTGATTGCATGCAATGATCTGCTACCAGCAGGTGGGGAATTCCTAACATTTACACACAAGACTGCAATCTTCTCCTAATTATTACCAGCACCTGACTAGGCCTACAATGCGGCCTGTACAGAGGTGAATGCAGACACCTCCATGAAGGGGAAGGTGCTGGAGGACGGAGCGCCATAGTTACCAGGCCTAGGAAGCGGTGATGACTAGGCCGCAGCCTGCTTCCCCACTGACTACTCACCCCACACAGTTTCTCTCCCGCTTTCTATCTTGTCCTAACATTTCCGCCCTCCATAGAGGTCACACACCTACCCGTGTACTGCTTAAGTCTGCTCCGTTCTTCTTTCCAACACCAAAAGCGTACGTCCTCCGCTCCACACTCTCGCCACACTGAGGAGGGCGGGGAATACGTGACGCCACACACCGGCAGTGCGTAGAGCCAACCAAAGTAGAAGGCGTTCATCTTGTGGCTGGCAGAGGCGGAGCCAGCTACTGAAGAATACATCGAATGCTCAGTACGATCTTGCGACACCTGTTTGCCAACCAATGACGTCACGACGCACACGTACAGCTTCACTACTGGGAATATTCTAGAAGGAGTAGATAGGCTGAGTGTTGTTAGCCTGGTTTAGGGACTCTGTGCATGTTGTAGCAAGAAACCCTGTGATAAATATATTTCCACATAGAAACATTTAGGCTAATCTGCTCCACATATAATAATATAATATATTGGTGATAGGTCTGCTTTAACTTCACAATACAGGTAATCCCTGGGTTACATAAGTGATAGGGACTGTATGTTTGTGCTTAACCACCTGAGCGTTACACTGATTTCTAGATTTCTGTTCCAAAAGCGTCACAGGTTTTCATGAAATTTTTTTTTTTAAATTGTAGACCTGTAACTTACAGAAATATGTCCGAATAGGGTTCTAGTAGATATCATGAATATAAAAACCGACGCTGGAACACGGAACCGACGCTGGATTAGCACAGCGGGACCAGGTAAGTGGGGATTTTAGTGTAGGCGAAAAAATACGGGGTTATCCAAAAGAGCAAAAATATTTAGTGCGAGAAATTACGGGCTTAGCGGTTGGGGGGTTAAAGAAAAACTAAACTCAAAACAGCAAAAAAAAAAAAAAAAAACCTTAAATCCAGGGATGGTCCTGCATCAGGTCCGCGTCATTACGGCATTCTTTCTGGAGCCGGTGCTCCGGGTGCCGCCATTTTCTCTTCTTCTTCCTGTTCTTAATCCTACGTCACCCAACCCAGGCACGAGATCAGGTGACAGGATGAAAAAAAAATGTGCCGATCTAACTGCGTATGAATGAGATCGTCAAATTTTTATCTTTGCACTTAAAGACTCCTTCTGCACATGCCCGAAAAACAGAAAAGTTGAATATGTACGAAAGTCGGAACAGGAACAATATTTAGTAAATGCAATTGTTTGCATCTGCATTGTTTGCAAATGTTTGTCTCAACATATTATTAGGCAGCATGGTGTCAGTTACTGTATAAAATCCTCACTGTAAGTTAATTGCAAACAAAGCAAAAATACAAAAAAAATTATGGAGCCTAGACTCTCATTACCTTCTGGAGCAAGCTGTGCTTTGATATGCAAAAAGAAACAACTGCAGAGTTTGTCTTGGTCAATAAAGAGGTACAAGAAGTTGCAGAAGAGCTCAGTCCTTAAGATCACCCACAACCTCAGCTGTGTTTAGCAAAAGATTTCTTCTGCAAGTCATGCAAACCGCCCCCTCTGCCCTTCAAGCCTCCGTTCTGCACAGAGCGAGCAGGGAAGTCCTGTTCGTATTTAAACGTCGTCCGTATGTTAAATGTCCTTAACCCGGGGGCTACCTGTACTCACTTATCCCTGTTACCCCGTGGGGTGCTGCTATCTTCTTTCTCCTCCTCTTGTTGATGATATTTAATACAATATTGATTTATGCAGAAAAGGGACAGCGCATTGCCTGTCCCTTTTCTGCATAAATGTCTAATTATAGAAATTTAAAAATTGAACTTTAGATTTGCTTTATTACCTTTGGGTATACTGACATGGAAAGACTGAAGGCCTGACCCATGTATTTTTTTTAGGTTAGGGACCCAAAGGGTTTTCACAGGTGCCAGGCTCTCCCAATTATCCATCCTCTTCCACCCCTCACTGGGTGCAAGTGCTCCAGCTAAGCATCAATGTCCACCTTTCACCCTCTAGGGTTCAAGACCTCTACCCTTTTCTTTCCTCAAATCTTAGCACCAGTCATACCCCCATTGTTCACCAATGTCCCTCATATCACCCCACTAAGCACCAGTTTTACCCCACTAATCATCGGTAACCCTTTTCATCCACCCTTTAAACACCAGTGAACCCATTTCCCCCAACTACTGGGCACCAAGCTTAGCTCGAATAATTATTATCAATCTTACCCTCAGTGATCAATAATGCCCCTCTTCTTTACCTTCTCATTAGGTGCCAGTACCCCCTTCCTTTTGCCCTCATTGAGCACCAGTGCCTCGGTGAGCATCTCTGCCCTTCAGCTTCCTTCCCCCACTGGGCTTCAGTGCCTCACTTTCCCCTCATTAGACACCGGTGTGCCCCTGAGCAATATTACCCTTCTCCCCCCATTATGAAATAGGTCCCCCCCCCCCCATTGCCCTCCTTTAGCACTGGTGCCTTCAGGAGCATCAATGTACTTCAACTTCTTCCCCCTACTGGGCTCCAGTGCCCAATATTCCCCTCAATGGGCACCAGTGTTTCCCTGAGCAACAATGCCCCCCTATCCACCATGAGAACCATTGCCTTCCTTTCTAACTGGACATTTTTTCCTCCCACTAGCCCCATCAAAAAACCAACCACAATGTAACAAAACACACAACAGTAACAAAAGTAACTGTCCAAAAAAAAGAAACTTTTTATCTTAAAGCAGAACTATAGTTCCATGAATAACAATTATAAAAAAGCAGGTAGAATTTTTATTGCATAAAAGAAAGGCTCTGTTTCTTTTACATTACATCATACTTACCTGCTTGTCCCTAAGCTTTTTTTTTAAAGTACACTAATTTGTGAAGTTCAGTGTAGGATGCAGGATATATCAAGTATCTGGGACAAATACATTATCTCAGCCTAGCCAATCAAGATGGCCGAAGATTTGACACCTCGAAGAGAACCGGATGAACACGGCTTTTGCTGAAATTGCAATAGTTTTTATTTTAAAGGTTTAATTCCACTTTAACCTCCTGGGCGGTTCTTTTCTGTCCGGATTTATATGTATAAAAGTGGTACATTGTCTTTCATGAAAATATATTTTACACTGTAGCCCTATAATTCTTAGGCATAACTCACCGAAATATGTCCAATATTTAATAAATTTAATAATAAACTTTAAATAAAAAAACACAAAAATCGATTAAAAAAAGGGTGCATGAAAATACTGAAACCTGTAATATAACTGTACAGTACCATATATAATATATATATACAGTTAGGTCCAGAAATATTTGGACAGAAACAACTTTTTTCTAATTTTGGTTCTGTACATTACCACAATTAATTTTAAATAAAACAACTCAGACTTTCAGCTTTAATTCAGTGGGTTGAACAAAATATTGCATAAAAATGTGAGGAACTAAAGCCTTTTTTTTACACAATTACTTCATTTCAAGGGTGCAAAAGTAATTGGACAAATGACTCAAAGGTTATTTCATGGGCTGGTGTGGGCAATTCCTTTGATATGTCATTATCAATTAAGCAGATATTGTATGTGGAAGATTTTGCTGTGAACACACAACATGTGGTAAAGGAGCTCTCCATGCAGGTGAAACAAGCCATTCTAAAGCTGTAAAAAAAGAAAAATCCCACCCGAGAAATTGCTACAATATTAGGAGTGGCAAAATCTACAGTTTGGTACATCATGAGAAAGAAACAAAGCACTGACGAACTCAGCAACGCCAAAAGACCTGGACATCCACGGAAAGCAACAGTGGTGGATGATGGCAGAATCATTTCCATGGTAAAGAGAAACCCCTTCACAACAGCCAACCAAGTGAACAACACTCTCCAGGAAGTAGGCGTATCGATATCCAAGTCTACCATAAAGAGAAGACTGCATGAAAGTAAATACAGAGGGTGCACTGCAAGGTGCAAGCCACTCATAGGCCTCAGGAATAGAAAGGATAGATTGGACTTTGCTGAAAAACATCTAAAAAAGCCAGCACAGTTCTGAAAAAACATTCTTTGGCCAGATGAAACCAAGATCAACCTTTACCTGAATGATGGCAAGAAGAAAGTATGGAGAAGGTGTGGAATAGCTCATGATCCAAAGCATACAACATCATCTGTCAAACATGGGGGAGGCACTGTGATGACTTGGGCATGCATGGCTGCCATGGCACTGGGACACTAGTGTTTATCCGTGATGTGACACCGGACAGAAGAAGCCGAATGAATTCTGAGGTATTCAGAGACATACTGTCTGCTCAAATCCAGCTAAATGCAGTCACATTGATTGGGAGGCGTTTCATAATACAGATAGACAATGACCCAAAACATACAGCCAAAGCAACCCAGGAGTTTATTAAAGCAAAGAAGTGGAATATTCTTGAATGGCCAAGTCATTCACCTGATCTGAACCCAATTGAGCATGCATTTCACTTGTTAAAGACTAAACTTCGGACAGAAAGGCCCACAAACAAACAGCAACTGAAAGCCGCTGCAGTAAAGGCCTGGCAGAGTAATAAAAAGGAGGAAACCCGGCATCTGGTGATGTCCATGAGTTCAAGACTACAGGCTGACATTGCCAGAAAAGGGTTTTCAACCAAGAATTAGAAATGAACATTTTATTTTCAGCTTTAATTTGTCCAATTACTTTTGAGCCCCTGAAATGAAGTGATTGTGTTAAAAAAAGGCTTTAGTTCCTCACATTTTTATGCAATCATTTTATTCAACCCACTGAATTAAAACTGAAAGTCTGTAGTTCAACTGTGGTAATGTACAGAACCAAAATTAGAAAAAAGTTTTCTCTGTCCAAATATTTATTGACCTAACTGTATATTAGTGTTCTCCCCAGAAACTATTTTCAGCCGGGTGGGGGAAAACTATAGATGGGTGGTCAAAAAGGGGGCGGGGCAAGACACAGCAAATTTAGTGTTCCCTGTAGTTTATGCCACAGGTATCCAGTAACCCCTATTCGTGTCAGTGTTCTACCTACGCCCTATACTTTGTTCTAGCTTTCCAATGCCTGCCCTGTTAGTATGTCTAATTTTTCCATTCTATGTATTATCCCCCAACTGTCTAGTGCTGTGTATTTTCATCCAACGGCCTAGTGTTCTAAGTTTTAAGAGTGTAACGCCTTGAAGTAGAGTAATAGTGTGATCAATGTGGTGTAACAAGTTAAGCTTAGTTCACATTAGCAGCAAAAAGACGGGTCATTTACTGTTCCCGAGTGACTACTGGTAACTGCTAGGCACCTGGGATTGGTAACAGGCGGTAAGTGCCGGGCTTTTTCAGAGCTAGCAGTATTTTAATCAGCAGTGATTCCTGGCGTGAGAATGGGGTAAATGCAGCAAATACAACCTTACTGCCAAGTGTGAATTCACTCTAAGGTCACATGTGTCCCATGCTGGCTCAGCTTCCTTCTTTTTTCTGATGCCAACTGTAGCGCCGCCTTGCACTTTTTTCTTTTTTTTATATTATGAGAAAGCCTCTGAAGATGCATGCACAGAAGGAGCAGCCCACAGCCTCTTGGTATATGTGACACAAATATCGCAGGAGGCTGCGGATTTCCCCCTTAGTTTTTACCACCATGGCGGAAGGGGAGAGGTCCACCCCAAAAAATGGAAAAAAAACAATTTTTCATTATATAAAATGGAAAGTCACTCTTTTATATAATGTTAAAAATGTGGTGATGCTTTAATAGCATCATGATTGTGATAGCAGATGAGGACAGGACAGTCAGTTTCCCCCTCTCATCACTGCCCATGTTCTATATCAGCAGTCGCCAACTGACGGTCCGCGGACTGAGAACATTTTGGTGGTCCGCGGTGGTCTGGGTGGTGCACCCTCGAGCTGGTTACCACTTTCAGCTGTTTTTTTTTTACCCTGAGCCACACTCTGGGTTACCGCCAGGGAGGCTAAGTAATGACAAAGTTATCACCAAATCAAGTGACCTATAGGGGAATTGGAAAAATTGCTCTATAAGGAGTTTAGTTCAGCTAGTTTCTATGAATTTAAGGACAAATTGCTCCACAGTGCTTCAAATTTTGTCTCACAGCTTCTTTGATGAAACATCTGTCACCATAGCAGGTACATTGGGCCTGGTTTATTAAAGCTGATTTATTAAAGGCTGGAGAGGATACACTTTAATCAGTGAACCTGGGTGATCCAGCAAACCTGAAATAGATTTCATAAAGTCATTTTCTATTTTTAGCAAATGTTTTCAATTCTAGACAAGATCTATTCCAGGTTTTTTGGATCACCAGCTTCACTGATAAAAGTGTATTCTCTTCAGTCTTGGAGAACTTTAATAAATCAGGCCCATTATCTCTATCTCTAGTAATAAAAAAATTCTTTATCAACATCCACAGATCCATGGTCATGGTGCTTGTTCACATCTGCCTTCTAGGTAACTGTGCATGTGCAGCACAACCCTATAGCTGTTTATTTGGTCTTATCCAGGGATCAGAAAGTTGTCCTGTAGATGTGACTATGTTGAGAAACATACAGTAACTTTTCACATCCAAGTCACAGACAAAAGTATATCTTCAGCCAAGAATTGTACAGAGTGGGAGGAATAAATTCTTTGCCAGGGGTTCTAATGGCACACAAACAGCATATAAAACATGACACGGTTCTAACCATTTGCTTTTTAATCCAAATTAAAAAGTTTCTAGTCATCCTGTGTTGAGGTCAACACCAAAAGCTTCACTAAGATTCCATTATTTTTGTTATTTTTAGTATTTGCACACATTTGGGTGTTATCTTAAAAGTATGAGTTTTTGAAATGTACTTAATATTGGGTATGACAGAAGAGTGGTTTCAGTATCACTTGATGGGGGCTCCAACTGTTCTGCACCTCCTTCCATATGAAGTGGAGCTCTCTCCAGGGTCCTTCAGATAATTGTGTTTTTACCAAGGCCAATTTAAAGATTTGAAAAGCTATTTAAAGGGCAACACTGGCTGTAAGCAAGTATGAGAGTCTAAGTTGTTTGACCTGTCAGTGAGTCCGGTATTCAACCAGGAATCTACCGTAAATTGCTTAGCCCATTGGCTTCTGATTCTTCTACATTGGAAAATACTGGCATACCCTGTAAGACAATGGGTTTATGCCAACAGAGATTATCCTATTGAGGTTTGGATGCATTGGGCCTGATTTAATAAAGCTCTCCAAGACTGGAGAGGATACACTTTTATCAGTTAACTTTGGTGATCCAAAAAAAACCTGAAATGTGTCTAACAAATAGCAAATGACTTTAAGAAAGCCATTCAAGATTTGCTGGATACCCAATATCATCTAGATTAGGGTTGCCCACACTTCTTTGGCTTGTGAGCTACTTTTAAAATGACCAAGTCAAAATGATCTACCAACAATAAAAACTTGGACTTAAACTTGTGCTGTGCGCGATAGAGTTCATTTTGAAAGGCAGGGCTCCGCGATCTACACGAGTTACCTTTGTGATCTACGGGTAGATTGCAATCCACCTGTTGGACATCCCTGATCTAGATCTTTCCTCTCTTACTGTCTAAGGCCCACGTATCCTGGTCTGTCTTTGTTGCAAGGAGAAGCACAAGGCCCTAGGGATGATATCACAGGGTGTAAAAAATGGTATGTAATTAAACCTGAAAGGTTTCATTTAAAAAGTAATAATATTAAAATGTTATCAAAGCAAGCAATTTATCCAAAACCAGTCCTACCATCTCTGCCCCTGAGATATTACCCAATCAGATGGGTTTCCAAGAGACTAAAAATGATTTAACCACCTTGCAGTTAAGCCCGACCTTCGCTCGGGCAAAAAAAAACTGCAAGGATGGTTAAGCCCGAGATTTTGTACATCCATACTTACCTGGTCCCCCTGTGCTCATCCAGCGTCGTCCTCCATCGATCATCGTCCGCCGATCGGTCTACAATTTAAAAAAAAATTTCATGAAAAACAGTGGATCACTTTTGGTACAGAAATCTAGACCTCAGTGTAACGCTCAGGTGGTTAACACACATTAGACCTGATTTATAAAAGCGCTCCAAGACTGGAGAAGTTAGAATATCTTGGATGAAACTGGAGATCCAGCAACCCTGAAATGAATTATATAAAATTATTTTCTATTATTTGGCAAATGTTTTCAGTCCTTGACACAATCCATGTGAAGTTTACTGCCCTACATTGACTCCCTTAGCTTCTTCAGTAACCCATGGTGCAGGTCCCCTTTAGTACCATATTTACCTTGTGTCAAAAGTCCACCTAAAAAGCACCAAACATTGCCATACCCCTGAGCGATCAATCAGGGATAACTTCCTAAGGCTGGGTTCCTCCTCTGTGACAGAAGGTAGCCAATTATCACTCCCTGGGGAGAACCAAGTTCTAGAACTTTGCAGAATGCACTAAGAATAACCTCTAAATCCTTAAAATGATCTTTCTACTCCAAAGGGCACTCTACACGTTTTTTTTTAATTTATTTACATAAATGCTATTCCAATTATAAACAGATTTTTAGCAAATCAAATTAAATTTATTTAAGGTTAGATCTACTTTAATGTTGCAAATTGCAGTAAAACCGATAACAGAGTTAGTAAATGTGTTTTTACTCATAAAAGATGCTAAGTATTTCAGTAGTTGCAAAGTATTTTTTAGGGGTGGAACTTGCATTTTATTACAGGCTTCAATTGAAAGACAATCTGTGCTTCTATTGTGCCAATATAAACAATGCAAGATCTGGAACTTCTTTTTTTTTAATTTAATTTTTTTATTGAGAAGGTTTAAAAGTAATACAATTCACAGAACAATATAGTAATCATATAACATAACAAACTTCTTTTAGCATTGCCAGCTTTATCAAAACGTGTCCTCTTCTTGAGAAAATAGTAGACTCTTGATTTTGTTTTCCTTTGAAAGCCTTTTTTACTTATTTCACGCAGATAGAGTTTTCATGTTTTCATGTTATAAAGTTCTACATGCTTAGCTGTAATTTATTTCTGATTGTAAACTCTGCCTTTAAATGTCCACAACAGTAAAAACCTGAATGCTCATTTTAATTACTGATATGAAAGGTGAACAAAGATTATTAGAAATAAGTAATATTTTTTTTTCCTATTATTTTGCATTACTTTGCATATTCACCATGTGCGTATCCTTAACAGCGACAGCTGGTTAGGGTTTCTTCTAGTACATGCTAATTAGTTTTTGAGAGCTATGCCAAATGGTAATAACTATGAACATTTTTTATTTCCTCTGTGAAGGAAAACAGGAGATATTGGAGTAGGAAGAAGGCGACTGCTCCTCAGAATTAATGATTGATGAGCTCCTGATAAGTTCACAATTCTTCTTTAAAGGTTATTTACAAAGCAACCCTTAAAATATGTATTATTACTTGGCATGCTTTGTATATCTCTTCTTACATATTTCATATATTTGATGCTGGCAATATTTCATACTGGATTAATGTACATATGTACACAAATTACCTGTAACTATGTGTAATCATTTCTTTGTGGTTTTCTTCATTCTTTTCATTGGCTTTATTGCACCTTAGAATCAAATTCAAGCTCCTGTGCTTTGGCTTCAAATGCCTCCACAGTTCTTGTCCCACTTACCTTTCTAATCTGATAGAAGAATACTCCCCTAGCCTCCTAATGACCTACTAATGACTTCCTCTCTCATAACCTCATCACACGCCTGGCTCCAAGACTTTTCTGAAGCTGCCCCAACTCTCTGGAATGGTCTTCCTCATCCTATTCAGCTTGCTCATACTTTCTGCTCATTTAAAAGAGCATTCAAAACCCATTTTTTCAAACTTGCCTACTCATCTTCCTCTGTCCTATAAAACCCTCACTACTTTCCACTACTACTTATCTCCCCTCCCCTCCTATTGTGTTATACTTCCCTCACCTCTTAGATTGTAAGCTCTTCTGGACATGGTCCTCTCCTCCTCCTGAGTTGTATCTGTCTGTCATTTGCAACCCCTATTTGTACAGCACTGCAAAATATGTTGGGGCTATAAAAATCCTGTTTATTAATAACAATATTATTATTAATAATAATATTAATATTATTATTATTATTATTATTATTATTAATAATAATAATAATAATATCATTATTATTATTATTAATAATAATAATAATAATAATAATAATATCATTATTATTATTATTAATAATAATAATAATAATAATAATAATAATAATAATATTAATAATAATAATAATAATAATAATAATAAAGACTGGTCACTGATGTTCTCTTTCCCTGTGCAGAATAAAGAATATATACTCATTGGTAGGTAGTAAGCTTCTGCCATAATTAGCTGGTATGGACAACATGCTTGCCAATATTGGCATAGAGGTACCTGTGTGCACCTACCTGTAAGTTATGACGGGTCCGAGATCTGAAAGGAGGAAGCCTCCATCTTCATTTCCAATTCCATGGCACATTTCCGGGAAGAGTTACCTTCTTTTTGCTGGCTGTCTACGCACAAAGACAAGCTCTACAATATCACTAGGAGCAAAGGCTTTAATAATATTAATTTTTAATAATATTATGACAAAGAGACATTGCATATGTCTCATTTGTCAGTTAGCTTGACCTTCTTGTGACTTTGTTTTTTTAGTTTAGGTTCACTTTTTAATTGGTCCTATTTCCGTCCTTTTATTGGTAAAGCCAAGGCAACTGTGCAAACTGTTTATTTACTTTTAACAGAAGGCTATGGAAGTGCCATTCAGAGGCCTTAATAAATGCACCATTGAAGCAGGGGGTTTGAAAACAATACAGACTTAAGCGTAAGATTGCCACAGGGTGCTCTACGTCGTGTAAAATGAACTTAAAATAATATAAATTACATCTTGCTTCCAATGAAAAGTTACATGACTGTTTTTAATGGCTTACTTATGCATATACAGACTGAACACATATATCAATGATTGCTGACTGACAATTATCCAAAAACTCTGTTGGAGCAACTGAGCCATGATAGTCACATAAATACAATGAGAAAAACACATGGATTGGCTTGGGGATGATCAACTTTGGTACAACATCTGTGTGAATGTATCCATTGCTTTCTTTGGAACATCCAGGCTGCCTTATATGCAAAAAATGTATTCCTGCCCCTCTATATATACTTGAATATAAACCAAGGTACTTTTTTATCCAAGAATACAGGAAACCTGCTTTGACTTTAAACCTAGGGCACAAAATGTCAAACTTGACTAAAATTAACATACTTAAAAACATCCTTCTTGTGTTTTTTTTTAAACATTTACTTAAAAGGGGGAAAGATCACATGGGCTTACCCTGTATATCTTTTACCTGCCTCCCCAGGTTAAAGTATTTTGTACTTTTAAGTTGAATATGGTCATTTACTGGCTCTTTTTTGTGTGTTTGTTGGCAACCAGTAGATGGTGTTGTATCCTCATGTAAAGTGTGTAACAAACTTGTCTGTGATCTGTCAAACCCTGGAGCCAGAGACAAGTGCAGGTATTACTGGTTTGTGTTTCGATGCAGTTATGCAAATATGTAATATCAAATTACTTTAGAACATGTCGCAAAGTAGGACCTTAGTATAAACAGAGATTTTTTTTCGATATTCAATAAATCAAAGTGAAAAGCTGTTGGGACGAATTTCCTCCTACGTCATTTCAGCACAGTCAATCAAAATGGCCAAAGACCATCTGGAAGAAGAATGGGAAGATAGCGGCGCCCAGTGCTGTAATGTGGATAGGTGAGCCTTATGGATTTCTTTTCTCTTTAAAGCGCACCTAAACTCAACATTTTCACTGTACAGTATAGGGTAGACGACCCATATATGTAAAGGGAAAATGTTACTTTTTTTTTTTTCAAAGGCAACATCCTTTTTTTTGCAGAAGGGTGCAGCACCTTCTCTTTTAGTCTTGATCGCCTAGGCAGAGCGCAGAGCCTCCCGGGATACCTACATCACAAATTCCGGGAGGCTCTGGGTGCTCCTTCTGCCCATGCCCTAATCTTTGACATGCACAGAAGGGGCATTTTTTCTATTGAGGTAAAGAGATGCCCATCTCACACAAGCGCAGTGAGATCAGCATCTTTTTTTCCCCCCTTACAGCGGGCTACATCAACCGATCTCGCACTTGCGCAGTGCGACATTGGGTGACCAGCCAAGAAGACCAAGAAAGTGAAGAACAAAGATGGTGGCGCCCAGTGTTTTCTCAGCGCCGGGACAAAGAGGAATTCCTTGATGATGCAGGACCAGATTGCGGGAAGGACCATCGAAGGACCTACAGGATTAAGGGTGAGTGCGATTTTTTTGTTTAGTTCCCTCCCATTGTGTGTTTCTTCCCCCAACTCCTAAATTGTAAGCTCTTCAGGGCAGGGTCCTCTCCTCCTGTGTCACTGTCTGTATTCGTCTGTCATTTGCAACCCCTAATTAATGTGCAGCGCTGTGTAATATATTAGCGCCATATAAATCCTGTCTTGCTTTAACACACAAGACAGCAGTTGGTGCACTGGGTTGTATTCCTGTAAATTTCTCCCCAAATGCACCTCATAAAGACAATACAGCACAACACAACACACGGTGCCTTGTTTATTATTTCATGTTTATTATTAACAATAATATTATTAACCACCTGAGCGTTACACTGAGGTCTAGATTTCTGTACCAAAAGTGATCCACTGTTTTTCATGAATTTTTTTTTTAAATTGTAGACCTGTAACTTACAGAAATATGTCCGAACAAGGGTTCTAGTAGATATTATGAATATAAAAAATGTTTGA